>NC_056743.1:1535327613-1535547613 GCF_019279795.1 Protopterus annectens | reverse complement strand
CCTTTGGTTTAATTTCTCAAAGTCTTTTGGGTTTCTAATACCATGATGGGAATGGACCCAATTCCTAAGTCAGGGTATAATTAAAGTTCATGCAATTAGTATCATTTCAATCATTGATGTTAGCCAAACGTGTTCTTCACAGCACCCACAATGTGTGCAGAACTGACTCCTTACATTATCGGTAGCATATCAAATAGACCTGTAGATTGTTTTATGAGAGCCGTTGCTCCTACTACTATTACTGGAATTGTTTGGGCATCCATCTTCCACATTGCTGTCATTTCTGCCTGCAAATCCTGTTATTCTATGACTTTGTGTCTCTCTATACATAAAACTTTGGAATCACTAGGTGTAGCAATTTCAGTGATTAATGCTACTTTTGTCTTTTTTCATGGGCGACTATATCTGGTTTTCTTATAGATATTTTTGAATTGTTGGTAATGCGTGATCCCTTGTGATGTACACTTCATCATTCTCCATAGTGCTTTATGATTCATGTTTCTCAGCTACTTCTATATTGTAGTGTCTGTCTTGATTTAATTTCTCCAAGTCTTTTGGGTTTCTAATATCATTTCGGGAATGGACCCCCATTCCTAAGTCAAAGTATGATTAAAGTTCATGAAGTTAGTATTGTTTCACTCTTTGATGTTAGCCAAAATTGCTCTTCACCGCATCTGGAATGGGCCCAGAACTGACTCCCTCTGCAATTCATATGGAGTCACATGTATCAATAACATATGTAAATACAACTGTAAATTCTTTTTTATGGGACCCATTGGTCCAACTTCTGTTGGAACGGTCTGGGTATCCTTCTTCCACATTGACTCATTTCTGCCTGCAAATCTTGGTATTTTATGACTTTGTGTCTCTCTTTACGTCATCATCATCATCATCAGCCCCCTTTTTCCCATTTTCTACATGGGGCCAGGGTATCGTGTTAACTGTTACCATTTCTCTCTATTCAGTGCTACACTCCTGCCTTCTTCAACACTCATGCCTGACTGTTGCACATCTTCTTTCACACAATCCATCCACCTCTTTGCTGGATGTCCTCATTTCCTCTTACCTTCTTCCTGTCTGTCCCAAATCATCTTGACCAGATTGTCTTCTGCTTTTCTGCATGTGACCAAGCCACCATAATGTGAGCTCTTTGATCTTTTCTGCAATTGGAGTCACTCTGGCTTCTGCTCTTATGTCCTAATTTCTTCGTCTGTCCCACAGTGTGCATCCTACCACCCTTCTCAGGCACTTCATTTCCATCACTTCTAGCTTCTTCATCTGTTCTACCTTTACTGCCCAAATTTCTGTACCATACAGTAGTACTGGTCACACTGCTGTCTTGTACACCTTACTTTTCAGCTTCTTTGGCATTTTTCTGTCATATACTACATCTGACACTCTATGCCGGTTGGCTGCAGCCCCTCTAATTCTAGCTTTGACCTCTTCATTCAGACTTCCCTTCTCCTCAACCACCCCTCCTAGACACTTGAAGCTATTTACCTGTTCCACTATTTTCCCTTCTATCTCTATTCTCAGTTTCTTCTGATTTCCCCAGTTTGCTGCCATTACCACTGTCTTATCTGTGCGTAGTTTTATCTCATGTGCCTTCAGTTCTGCATTCCATTCTCCTACCCTGTGCTGAAGTTCTTGCTCAGAGTCTGCCTGTAATGCCACATCATCTGCATACAGTAACTTTGTTGATCTGCCCCCTCCAACCTGTTTGCTAATGTAGTCCATCACCAGTATGAACAGCAGGGGGCTCAGAGCTGAACCATGGTATACGCCCACTCCCACTGGGAACCCCTCTGTGAGGCTGAACACTGTTCATACTTGAGTCATTGGTTCCTTGTACATAGCTTGCATTAATTCTACCAATATTTCTGGGACTTCAAACCACTGCAGTACTGCCCAGGTCATCTTTCTTGGGACCTTGTCATATGCTTTCTCCAAGTCTAGGAATGCCCAGCTGGACTCTCTCCTCATCTCTAGCTTCTTCTTATCTATCAGAACTTTCATGAAATGTGTTATTTATTTATTTATTTTACATTTGCTGACTGGGATAGTCTGACTGGATACATGTCTATTTTCACCGGAGGCCCGGGGAGAAAAGCTCCAAGATAATAATACACACTAAACATTTAGTAAATGCTAGTTTCAAGCAGATTACAGTCATAAGCAATACCAGCATTTAGCACATATAGAACTAACTTATTATAAAACACTTTACATAACATAACATTATTTTCAAAGTTAAACATACTTAACATTACATTCAGGTTCAAGACACACTGAGCAGCAGTTATACAATTGACCCTTCCTGAAATGGAGTGGTAGAAAAAAGTTAAAAGTAGTTGAAGGTAAGGTACCTAAGAAATAGAGAGGTCACTAGTCGGGGTTAGTGCAAAGACATAACCAATGAGTTTTGAAGTATTTCTTGAGTTTGTTTTTGAATTGAATTAGTGAGGGTTCTAGGGTCAAGTCAGTTGGGAGTCTGTTCCATATTTTTCCAACAGAGCTGGCAAACAGAGAGTCCCCAGCTGAGTAGATGAATTTGTATGTTTGAACTAGGAGTTTAGTGTATGGTCGCAGTGGCTGGGTGCTGGTGTAGAGGCTGATAATATTTTTTAGTACAGGTGTATTTTCTGGTTGGTAAAGAACATTATGTGCCACTATTAGCTGGTTGAACTACAGTGAACTTTGCAGGAGAAGATGCGCTTCAGCAATTTCCTAGGAGGAGAAAGAAATTAAGAATAATTTGACTAGGCAAGAATAGTTATCGTTTTGTGAAATGAGTAAATGGAAGGAATTTGTAATTAAGTCTTCAGATAAAGGCAATAAAATTGTAATATTACATTATTCTCAGTATTTAAAAATGTGTATGGATCATCTTAATGACAAAAGTGTTTATAAAGTAGTTACTTATAGTAAATATGAACATGTGTTACCTGACTTTATGGAACTTTTGAACAAGGGTCATAGATTATGCTATTTATCTAAACATAACTAGGAAGTAAAATTTAATGTGGAGAACTGTACTCTTGCAAAATGTGATTGTCTACCCAAAATACATAAAAGTTTAGTTTCTCCCCCTGGTTGTCCCATAGTAGCAGCTAACAACTATTTTCTACATAATATTGGGGTAATGTTACATTTTTATTTAATCCCATTTGTAGAGAAGTTAAGATCATATATAACAGATACATTTGATTTTCCAGAGAAACTTAGAGTAATTACCTGGGGAAAAGATTTTTACTGGGTAACATTAGCTGTACAAAGCTTATATACTAACATTAAACACTCTGTGGGCTTACAGGCATTACATTTTTTTCTTGAAGATAGCCCTATGGACAATTATGTTATTGATTTTATTCATTTTAGTTTAATTCATTTTTTTTTTAGTTTAATCAGGTTATTTATCAACAAATTCTGGGTACTGCAATGGGAGCTCCATTTGCTCCCATGCATGCCAACTTAGTAATGGGATTTTTTTAGATATTTTTTTTGTATAAGTTAGATTTTTTTAAAGAACGTGTTATACTTTATTATAGGTTTATTGATGATTTGATTTTTTTATGTAAGGGAGTGAGTTTAAGCTGGATACTTTTATTAATGATTTACATAAAAATCGTTTTGGGTTTAAATTTGATGGAATGCAGAAGGGCAAGACTGTCACTTTTCATATGTGATTTTGGAGGGACTAGAGGATGGTAGAGTTAATACCAGAGTGCACAGGAAGTTCGAAGATGGGGGGGGGGGGCATTTTTTTATGCTAGAAGTTGCCATCCTCCCCATATACTGGATTCTTTACCATATGGAGAAATGTTAAGGATTAGTAGATTGTGTAATGATAAGTTAGTTTTAGAGGAAGAAATTAGTAATAATTGTGCCATGTTTAAATGGAGGGTATACAGTATGGATATAATTAGTCAAACTTTAAAAAGGTTATGTCAGTTAGACTGTGATAATAGAAATGAAGCAGCTATTAATTCCAGGGATAGTTATATTAAAGGGGGAGATAAAAAAATTATTTTGTAACTGCATTTAACCCCTAAAATAGTAAAGATTGTGAAATATTATTGGCCATTTCTTTTGCATGGTACAGATAGACTAAAGAACTTATGGGGTACCCTCTTATATCTTATAGGAGGGGTAGAAATATATGAGATATGTTAGTTCATAATAGTTTTATAGTACTTAAAATAGGATGTAATATCGACATCAGATTTTCTGGCATGTGGGCATATGGGGGTTGTTCTATATGCCCCTATATAGTTAAATGTTTTGATGTTATTAATAGTGTTAAATATAAATCTACTGCCATATATTCTTGTAACACTACAGGAGTGATCTATGCTCTTAGGTGTTCCTGCAGCCTATTTTATATTGGTGAGGCTAAGAGAGCTTTTAAAATAAGGCTGCAGGAACATGTTAGAGACAAAAGAAATAATAAGTTAGAGAGTCCAGTGGCTTATCATTTTAATGAAGTTCATGGGGGGTTTATACTGATTTAAAAGGTTGCATTTTGGAACATGTTACAGCAGAAAATGAGACTCAATTAAAAATGTATTATTGTATAAAGAAATTATCTTTATTTTTAAGTATGGTACTATGATACCTGCTAGTTTAAATAGAGAATGCAACTGGAAATTTCTTATTTAATTATTCAAAAACTAATTATTTAATACAAGGTTTTTTTAATTGATAAATTAGAGTGATTTACTAGAGTATATAAGAGGTTTATTTTTAGGTGTGTTTTATATCCTGGAAGGCTGGAAAGCCGAGGAGCTAGAGTATTGAGGTGCTTTATTTGTGCTTTTGAGCATGTGCTTATTAAATCTTTTTTCACTTACCATTCGTTGTGGATTATTGATATGAGTTTGATGCCTCTGTACTGCCCACAGTTGTGGAGGTTCCCTTTGTTCTTGTACACTGGCACAAGTAAGCCTATTCTCCAGTCATCTGGGATACATCTTTCTCTCCACACTGCTATGAGTACCCTCAGGAGCCATTTCTCCCCTATCTTACCCAGCATCTTTATCATATCTGCTGTGACCTCATCTGAGCCTGCTGCTTTCCCTTAGTGCTGTTCTTACTTCTCCTAGGGCGGGCTCCTCTTCTTCTCTCATTGCAGACTGTTTATGGAGCAGTCCAGCTTTTGTGTTTTTTTTTCATTCAGAAGCTGCTGTAAATACTCCTTCCATCTGCCTTTGATGTCCTGTGGACTGCTGAGCAGGTTGTTGCTGGCATCTCTTATGAAGGGTGTCTGACTATCTTCTTTATCTTTCTGTCTTTGCCTTGCAACCTGATATAGTTTCTTTTTGCTACCTACTGAGTCACTTTCCAGAACTTGGTAGAGTGCCTGCAATGCCCTTTTCTTTGCTATTGCAACTCCTTTCTTAGCTTCTTTGTTAGCCTACCAGTATTTTTTACTAGCCTGGTCAGTCTTTTCGATCTCCCATTTTTTCCTGCACTCTTTTTTTTCTTTTGATCACTTCCTGAACTTCTGCATTTCACCACCAGCTTTCCTTATGTACCATATTTCCATACCTGGCGTGGCCACATATCTGTTCTGTAGTCCTAACACAGGCTGTTTTGAAGCGCTGCCATTCTTCTTCAACTCCACCTATTTCCTCCTCTTCTTGGGGTGCTAGAGCCCTGAGTAATTCCTTGAACTGTTGTACTTTCTCTCAAGTCAACTAACTGGTCTTCAGCCTGGTCTGTTTTGACCTTAGAGCCTTCTCTGACCATTGCTTGCAACCAATGGTTTATGCTGTGGGCCAAGTGTTTCACTGGGGATGACTTTGTAATCATGGAGTCTACCCCAGTGCTTTTTCCTTACTAGGAGGAAGTCTACCTGAGTTGCATGTTGGCTGCTCTTGTATGATTACATATGAAACTGGAATGACTGGGTGTAGCAATGTCAATGATCAATGCTACTTTTGTCTTCTTTTCATGTACTACTATAGTCTATATCTGTTTCTGCCGCATCTGTTTTTTGAACTCTTGGTAATAGATTATCCCATGTGATATAAACTTCATAATTTTCTGTAATGCTTTGTGGCTCATGTTTCCAATGCTTCTCAGCTACTTCAATATTGTAATGTTTGCACAATCCTCTGTGCAACAGTCTTGTCACATTATTATGGCTTTCAGTATACAGGCCTTCTGTCATTACATTACCACACCCAGCAACAAGATCTGCAAATATTTCCAGTTCTGTTTTACAAAACCTACATTTGTCTGTCTATCCAACATGTTCAGTGGACTTTGTAAACCAATGAATGCATAGTCCACTACCGTCAGGCACCAATATTAACCTTTAGTCTTTTGTTTTAAATTCAACTCCTCTTAACCATTCCTGCATCAGATCCTGATCAACATGAGGTTGTTGTAACTCTGATTATGCCTTTTCTCACATTTCTTGCCTTCTCATCGAACCTTTCACCTTATATTCTTCCTTTTGTTTTTAGCACATTCAGTTGCTGTCTGATTTTTATCTACTTCTGTTTTGATTTTCATTCCTGCTTTGACACCGATATGCTTCTGCTAAACTAAACAGGGAAGTCATCCTAGACTTGTTCTCCTCATGTTTCAAAACTTTCACTATTACTGGATCTTTTGAGGTCAGCGGGTATGTATTCAGTCCTATGATTGCAGATCTATACATGTAATTAGTTTCAAGGAGGCCCACACCTCCTTCAGAATGGGGAATATATAATCTTGGTATACACTGATTTTTATAAATCATTTAATAAGTGTGAAGCATTTTCTTGATTTCCTCTCTAACTGATTCAATACATTTTGGGGCCATTCACCCCAAAACTGTAAGTTAGAACAGGAAGAGCAAATTGGTTTATAGCTTTGACTTTGTTCCTAGATGTCAGGGCTGTTTTCAATATTAATTTTCTGAAATATTCCTTACTAAGTTTATTTGCATTTGTTCATGTTTTATTGTTGATCCTTCATGATTTCTCAAATGTTTATACACACCCTCCTGCTCAAGTTCCTTTATATCACATTCCTGTCCCAGGTTGAATTTTATTTGGGGTTGCAGCTGTCCTGCTTTAAAATTTGCTTTTGCACATTTATCAAGACCAAATGACATTCTTATATCATCTGAGAAAGTTTTGACAACTTGCAATTTGTGCTTTAAGTCCCTCATCTGATGAACTATACAGTTTTAAATCATTCTCAAACAGAATATGCTAAGTCTTTACACTTCATTGTTTTCTGGGAGGCAAATTGTAGCCATGACCTAAGCTGTTAAGTAGACAACTTAATGAGTTTAGGGCAAGACAAATGAGACGGGTGACAAAGATTCAGCCTGGAATATCCCCCTTTGAATATTTATCCTTGGAATAATAATTTGTTCATATCATGGCTTAGCAGCAAAGTGGTTTGTCACTGTTTTTTCATGGTCACTATAATGTAATTGATCAATGCAGGGTGTGTCATATATTTGTAAGCACTCCTTTAGCCATGAATGTGGAATGATCTCAAATGCTTTTTTGTAGTCTATCCATGCCATATTTAGGTTCTTCCACTTTTTACAATTCTCTTTTATAACTTTATTTAATAATAAATTATCCTTTTGTTCCATATGACTTTTTGGTACAATTTTGTTCTAGTGCTATGACTGATTTTTTTCTAAAACACTATAAACTCTGTTGGCATCAATTCCAGTGTGTAGTTTATACATTGCTGGAAGACAATTTATTGGTCTATAGTTTTTAGGATATCTTGCAGGTTCACTCTGAAGGAGGACTGTTGTTAACAAGGTATTGGCTCTTAGGGGAGTGCATATAAATACTTCTTACTCAGGGGTAAGTTTTTATGTAAAGATGTTAATATTTTAGCCAAAAGTTAGGTACTGCATCTGGGCCTAGGGTTTTCCATTTAGGAGCGTTTCTTAATTTTGTTTCAGTTTTTCTGGCTGTTACTTCATCCCACTTCATATCCTGTACACTTGAACTTCTTACTGTTTCTTTCACTTCTTCTCTCCATTCAGTATGTTTGTTGTGTTCCACAGGATCACCATAGATATTTCTCCTCTATGTGTCTGTTTCTTCTTTTTATTATTTGTGGTATTTCTATTCCCTTTGCCTTGTTTCCCAATATTTTATCCGGGGGGGGGGGGGGTCATCAATGAATTGCTGACTTTGTACTTTTGCTACCTATTTTTCTTTGTTATGTTCTAAGTTTTTCTACCTGTACTGATATCTTTAATTTATTATTTGCAATAGTGTACAAAATGCCCTGGTCTGTTCTAATACTGCGAGTTGTTTTTATCATGTCTATCTTTCCAAGTATTTTTGTTGATCTGTTCCCACATCTGTACTCTTCTAACAGTGACATTTCTTGTCTTAATTGCTTTATAGTTTTCTCTAGTTGGCACTTCCATGATGGCATTTGAGATCTTGCCTTCCTTATTGCCCTGTGTTTTTGTGGTAAGACTCTATCTGTTATTAATTTAACTGCACAGTAATATATCTGTTTACTTCTGTTATATCACATGAATTTCTTGGAGCAGTCTTGATTACTGTCATATCTCTCAACCTGGAATCATCACAAATCTGGACAAAAGCACATGAAAAGTAGGTACAACTGGCCAAAAATCTGTATGCTGATTAACGGATCTACTTTGTAATCCCGAAATACTGAAATCCCGAATTTCAGTATTGCGGACTTACAAAGCCAAAAACACAATACCGAAACCCCATAACCAGAAAATTTAAAATCCCGAACACACAATACACATACAGCACACACATACACACAACTTCCCCCCACAATCAAACAGATAATCCTACACTACAGATAATGAGGGGGGCAAGCCCCCCTACACCCCCCATGTGGGGGGCTGTGCCCCTCACACTCCCCTACTTAAATTTACTAGTGGGAGGCTGGCATAATGGTTAAGGTGTTTACCTTACAAACAAGGTGCAGGGTTTGATTCTCACATGAGGTAATTGGCTAGGCTGAAAATGGCCCCCAAGGGCAGTTAGCCTAGTACTAATCTATGAACCTATAAACCTATGAACCTAACTCCGAGATCACACAAACAGACACACAAAGGAAACTCACACCCACACATTTCATAGTCCCTCAAACACACAGATCACAGTTACAACACACACGAACGTCCCTAACAAACACACATATGTATACATACTTACTTAAACTTCCACCCATCCGTTCAAACACCGCACCACTAGAAGCGTGAAATTCAACATCTCTGTGCTTCGGGATTTTGAATTTCGTGCTTCTGTGTTTTCGTGATTATGTGATTTCAGGTATGTAATTTCGAAATACTGAAATTCAGGATTTCATTATTTTGAAATTGCAAAGTGGACCCGCTGATTAACATATATATTGTATACATAATTATGTAACCCGACCCACTCCAATGGAATTGTGAGATACCAACTTTTAAATGCAAATTGAGGAACAGACAAAAAATTAAACACAAAATATAACCAGAACAATAGTGGGAAAGTCTGAATGGACAAGCTGCCCCTTTTCAGGAGGCCCTGGTAGAAAAGATCCACATTCATGCACAGAGAAATTATCCAAGGAGTAGTACATATGTAAAATGAACTGAGCATGTACAAAAATGTAGAACAGACAGTATAAAATGTTTTTTATGTTTTTACATCTTGTACATAATCTTATCAGAGATGAAGTAAGCTTTAATCTAAGGATTGAAAAACAAATATACAATGTTCCGAGCTTCAGAGATGTATAATAGCTATATATTACATTACTGAAGATGACCAGCACATCAAAATTAATTATTTCTTGCTTGTTCTTGCAACCAACAGATGCAAGGCTTAGACGCAAACTTAACAGAATATGAACATGTACATGCACAACCATATAGGTAATTTAAAAGAACAATCCACTCAAGATATGCCTGGGGAGGGATGTAGAAGGAAAAAAAAACATTAGAAATCTGTACTTCCACAAGTAGTCTGCTATGCTGCCACCTACCAAAGTAAATAAATAAATAAAAATAAAATAAAATAAAGAGCACAGACTTCTACCACAGTGCACTATAATGACAGCGACTAAAGTAGAACTACCCCTCCCTCAAGGCACTAATGCACATTTAGTGTGCATATAAACTTTTTGTTTAAAACTAGTATTACAGATCCTTCCACTGTAGCAGCCTTTTAGCAAGAAAAATCAGCTCATGGAAATATTTAGCCTGCTTTCTCATCTGTTCATTTTCCCTCTCTCACGTCAGCTTACATTCAGACTGTTTAGTTCAACACCATCTTTGGCTAGCTACAAAAATACCATACCAAGACACTAGGAGAAAAATGCGAAACAGAATACAGGATACATCCATGAAAAGATACACTCGATAAATATATCACATAGTACAGATAAAAAAGTTACTGTAATAATACCTCCAAAATCCACGTCCCACCAGGTAAATACAAATCTACATCATGGTACATCCTGATTCACATATGCACGAGTATGCACAGCTTTAGCTGTGGTAACACATAACTGGGAAGCCTGACATTGCTCCTTGTCAAGATACACACAACAGCAAATGTCCTGTATTCAACAGGATCTGCTTACTACAGTTATTGTTTAGTCAAGTTCCCTCACATTTCCCTTAATGCAAAATGCAATAACTGCAGCCCCAGTTCAACGACTGAAAGCATAACTATTTACAGACTATTAGAATGTAGGCAAGAGTACATGTGTAACTAATTAAATTTTGTAACATGACAATGTAAACGGTTTACACATATGGTGGCTAAGAAAACGTATTTCCATCAAGTTTGCAAAATCATAGTCTAAAATATTATTTTATTTTGACACATTTATTGTGACAAGTACTACTACCGCCAAACCTTATCCAACAGTGCAGCTAGAAGTTTAATATGCCGCTGGTATAAAAAGCAGCAAAATTATTTGTCAAACATAAAAGTAAGGGCCTTTGCAATCCACTCATATCTAGACTCAATTCAAGATCATGTCAGAAGATTACAGAATACTAATGAAAGTGTTTGCTAATTGCTACGACTGTTTCGCTACTCAAAACCAGAAGTAATTCATGAATCATTTTATCACTGCAGTAATATTCTGTAGTCTTATCTGTTCAGCATATCGTAATTAGTGCATAGACTGTACTTCCTGCTCATGAGTCATGCACAAAGTGCGAATTGATGGCTAAAATGGGTTACTGTAGTTTGCAGAATTTGCTAGTAAATAATGTTGGGAGAGCCAGAGACACAGTTTCTATTAGGCAATAAGATGCGTTTTTTTTATTCTTTTTTTACTTACTGGAGATGGAGGTGGTTGAGAAACTGGAGAAAGTAAATTTTTTCATCATGGCTGGGAGTGCATTTGGAACACAGGTGGGTGCTGGGTGGATCGGACAGACTCTGAACTGCACTACTTAAGAACTTAGTACTTGGTAGAACTTTAGTAAAGTTAAATTGTAAACAGCTCTGCAACTCCACTCGCTGCTGTCCTGCTGCTACTCCACTCCAAATTTCCAAACAGGCGCAGTAAACGCAGTCCAACTCTCCTATAGGCTGGCAGTCTGCTTCACAAAGCTGATGTCATCACGCATGTCCTTGCACGTTGATGATGTTTTGGGATATGCAACCAATGCGTGATGATGTCAGCCACAACTTCAACTTGGAAAAATAAATTAAAAAATTGGGAATCAAAGGGGCCACTCGGGAATTCGTGGCACCCTATTATTTTGCCCTCGAAACCGGTAAATACCAAGGAATTTGGTACAGTTGAGAGGTATGATTACTGTGTTCATTTGTTTTATCAAACTTCTAACATTTTGGGTCTTATTGACTTTTTGTTATCTGTTTCTTTCATTGATCTTGATATGTCTATCCATTTCTGCTAAGTCAAGCAACTCTTCCCTTAGATCATTTTCTTCTAAACTAAGGGCACATTCTTTGTTCTCTGTTTCCTGTGGACATTTCATAGACAGTTTCAGAGCATCTTTGCGTGACATGTTCTCTTCAGTTTCATCCTGTGTCATCTGTTGTTCTTTCATAAGGGAACTCACTGGCCTATCACTCCACAACATTGACCTTGTCAGAGTTGCCACACTTTCCTGTTCGTTCCTTTGTTGTGTAACTCCAACTGCACTTTTGCACTGGTTTCCCACTGAAGGATCCAAATTATCCTCATATGGCAACTGATCAGATGCTTACCATTCCACTGGTTTCTCCTTAATTTGGGCACTCATTGTCCTATAATGCTGTGATGTTAGCAGAATTAAATTTTCTACACTAAATCCTTCACTTCACAGGTAATCCATAACGTCAGTTTCTATTTCTTTAACTTCTCCATTACTAATCCTTTTTTTACTTTCCCCTTTGTTTTCTATTTTTTGTATTGTGAAATGTTCCTTATCTGGATGCCTTTGCCTGTATTTCTCTTCAAATATCTTTGGTGCTGCTTTTATGTACTGATTAGTTTTGCTTTATCCTTTGAATAAGTATTCCACCATGTTAAATGTCTTTTTCTTTCCCATATCCATATTTCTTATTCATATGTCTCCCTCTCATTCTGTTTCTCCTTACTTTGTGGACTCTGTTCCATTATGCTGTGACATAATCTGTGTTAGATTTTCTACTCTAAATCCATCACTTTGCAGGTATTCCCTAACTAAAGCTTCTATTTGTTTAATTTCTACTTTCATAATCTTCGGTTCTTCATTCCTCCTTTGTGATTTTATTTTTTGTACTGTGATTTTTTTTTGTCTGAATGTCTTTACCTATATTTCTCTTCAGATATCTTTGGAGCTGCTTTTTTATATTGATTAGTTTGGCTTTCTCCTTTACATAAATACTGCACCATATCAGATCTCTCTTTTTTCCCATTGACATGTTTCTTTTTTATACCTTTCAAAAATCTGTAGATTTTGTTGTTTATATTTTCGCACTTCCTCATTCGCTTCTTTTTCCAAACAGCTCAAGATTTCTCGATCTATTTTTTTTTTATTTATTTAACATCTGTTTACCAAGAAAGTCTAACTTGGAATGAAGCCAATTTTCAGTGGAGGCTTGGGGAGAAATGCTCCAAACGCATGTCTTTGTAATCTATATAATGTTTTTCATGAATCTGTTGTATTAATGAACACAAATTTGCATTTGAAGCTTTTGACAGTTTTTCTTGTGTGAGTATTTTTATTTCCTCTAATTTCTCTCGTAATCTTTTCATTTATGTATTTTATTTTACATTTGTTTAGTGGGGAGGTCCAACTGGACAGAGCTGTCCATTTTCAGTGGAGGCCCGGGCAGAAAAGATCCAGAACAATTGCTAACATATTATGCATAAGGTATTTACATCAGCATTGTGGTTTACACATTCAGTTATTAGAAAAAAATATATATATATATATATATATATATATATATATATATATATATATATATATATACATATATATATATAGATCTAGGACGTTTGCTCGACTGAGTAAATGTCCGAATCCATAAAACCTGAACACACTTTAGTGAAAGTGCTTTTATCAAAAAAGCACTTTCGTTAAAGCGTGTGACATAAAAAACCCCACTACATTTACATTTTACATGTATATATATATATATATATATATATATATATATATATGTACATATATGTATTTTTTTTTTTGTATATCTTCTATCTGGAAATTCTGGGCTTCTTGCATAATAGTAACAATACATAATTTCTTTCATTTCCTCAATAGTTTACTTTACCATCTTTATGGCTCACCTGTCAGTTTTTGTGGTTTTGTGGATTGCTACTTCCTTCTATAACGGGGGGGACCATTTCCCCCCCCAAGCCTGGCCTAATCCCATTGTAGGAATGTTTCTGTGCTTTGAGGATTCTACACTGTCATTTTTTCCAGTAATGGTACCAGTGTGCCTACCAGGATTAGGCACTTTTTTATCCTGTGACTTGTGCACCCAGCTATCTTTTAAATTTTTAACCTACTTCTGTCAGTGAGATATACTAACTAAAATACAGTCTATATATCAGTATTGTCTTGATGAGATTCTGTTAAAACAGGGTCTACCTTATGAAGGTAGTCACCAACACTTGAGGATGAATTCAGTTCCAGCAATACTACTCTCCTTTGTTTGCTGATTTTATCATCTCTCCATTTGGACCTCAATTATCTCTCCATTTGGACCCCCTCATCTCAGTATAAAACTGCAGATGATGTATGAGTTAGTGTTTGGATAAGTATGAAAAGCATATCATCTGGTTCTGGTTTCAGTTATCTCGAATGTTGCTCATTTAGTCTGTGTACTATAATAATCATCCTGTTTGTTAACCAAGTAGGCCCACTTGACACAGTCTATTTTCAGGAGCAACCCAGGAGCAATGGTTGGTTAAGTGATTTACTCAAGGTCATGCAGTAGGTAACGAGGTCTGAGAAAATCAAAGTCTGTAGCACAGGAAGTACAGATTGCAGCTTTAACCTCTGCAGCAACTGACAGACCAGTTACACAGTACAGGACTCAGTTAATTATTGATAATATGATGACCAGGTCTGGCCAATATTGCTACTCCATCTGTCTGTGAAGATGTATATAAACTCTAAAAGCCACTGGTTTTATCACAGTCCATTGACAAGTTTGGAGGATGAAGAGTAGTTTGTTTTCTGCTCAAGTCCCATAAGACTAAGGAAATGACTATGCGTGCCACCTTGAGATCATAGGATCATAAGAATTAGAAGGCAACTGACTCTAGATGGCCATTTGTGCCTTGCAGTACTGTAGCTCATGTTGTACCCCCATCTCTAGAAAGACAAAGCAGGTCAGTCCAGTGGTTGTTTTCTGGGTACCCATCCAGTCATCAAAGTTTGATTTGAAGGAAAGGGTGGGTGTTACTTTATCTGATATGCATAAGCAATTTATTCCAGAGATAAGGTAAACATTGAGTAATAAATGTATCCTTCCAGTGTGTTTTATTAATTTGTTGGTGATTTAAGTCTTTAGTTCTGGTATTTGTTGAACTGTTGGACTGGAGAGATGCAAGAGATCAAGAAGGGTTGGGTCTCTACTGGCACAGAATGCAAACCATAGATCTCCACGTAAGAGCTTGTAAGAGACTGATTATAGGGATAGGGCTTCAAGTCTTCTCTAGTAATCTATGTTTTTAGGCTAGTAATTGTTTTAGTTAGTAACATCTGGGACCTTTATGGCTGTTTGATAAGTCTGGATGTATGCATGCTAAAGTATAGGCATTGCACTCTGCGGCTGGACTAATTAGTAGCTTCTTTTGACCTTGATGATATGTCCTTAGATATCAGTTGCGTAGAAATATTTTATGATTACTGTTGGCACATGGTAATCAAAGAAAAGGAATTTGCAGAACCATGTACCAAGATCTCTGACTACCATTACAGTCTGGAGTGTGATGCAGGCTATACTTTAAGTTGAGGGGGAGAGTTGTTTAATGAATGTGACAATACTGCACTTTTTTTTCATTTCATTTTTGCCTTTTCCTGTACAGCACCGGTTTGTGAGGGTTAGTTCTTATTGTAATGATTTGGTATCACCAAGTGATTTGATAGTAACACCCAGATTGCAGTCTTCTGAAGCTTAGTTAACTAGAAGGCTGGGTTTATGGATTAGAGGCCAGAAAAGTATATGTCTAAAAGAAGGGATCCACCAACAATCCTGAGGTATTCAACTAGTTACCATCTTACTGTCTAAATATTTGTCTAACACTGTAACTATGTGGGCTCTTTCTTTCAGTCACTTTGCTATCCACATCACCACATAAAGGTCTACTTTTAGAGCTCCAAATTTATATACAATACTAGCATGGAGGATGGTGAGAATGCCTTTCCCAGATCTCAATAGGCTCTGAGGTCATAGTGACTGCTGCCTGCTGCATCAGTGTCCTCCTCAAAGATGATTATTAAACTGAGTAGACGTGCTTGCCCCTTGACAAACCTAGACCATTGGGGGTCCACCTGAATGAGGTCTTTGATATCACAGTTTATGAAGTCTGATATGATGCATTCCATAGTCTTCCAGATTAGACTAGTCAGGCTAATGGGTCTGTAGTTTCCAGGGTCTGTAGTACAGCCACCCTTGTGAAGAGAATCACAACAGCATCTAACCATAATTTAGGGATATACCCTGTTGTTAAACTTAGATTAAACAAACTGAGGAGACGTTCCCCAAGATCACGTTTAACACTATTTATTAGGCAGCTGGGTAGATTATCTAATGCCATGGCAGAAGTATTTTTGGGTTAAAAGAGCACAATCAGGATTTGTTTAATGATCTTAGGAGATATAGTGTACTCAAGGATTAAAATTGGCATTCATTTATTTGCTAGTGTATTTGCTATGTCTTTCAGATCAGACTGGGTGGTGCCATTATGGATTAGTTCCATATACTGCAGAAGAGTATTTCTTATTTTTCTAATGTAACTAAAGGATTTACAATTATTCTTGATCTCAGAGGCTAGTTTTAGCTTGTGTTTGGCTTTGATCTTCCTGATTGTAACTTTTAGTTAACTGGCAATCCTTTAATATGCTTACCTACATGTTGTGTTTTGCATTTTCATTTTTTAAGTACTTGTTGTTTGTTTTGTAATTTTTTTTGTACTTTTAATATATTAAAGACATATGGTCTTACAGAGACTCTGCAGCTCCATGCCTTATTTGGAGGTTATTTTCAGAAATACCAGGTTAGAGTTCATGCTTTGTAAGTGAGATCTGCACTTTATTTTGTATGAATAAGTAAGATGTTGGGACAAGGTGATAACTGTTGTCGAGTCCTCTTTGTTCACTCTTGGAAATATTCATCACCTGACTTTTCTGAAGGATGCACTTGTAATCCTAGTTTCTGTATACTGCTTCAATGCATTTTCCTGGAGTTTAATACTGGTGATTGGGACTGCATTTGGGGAGTGCAAAACACATGTGCACAAATTTTCACACAGCTCACATGCAGCACAGATTTTTATTGTATTAATTGCCTGTGTTATGAAGAAGTCATTTTTACAGTTCTGGTTCTTACTTATTATTTCTTGTATGGGAGGTGTCCCTCCTACATAAAAGAGTTTCTGATTCCCTGTCAGCCATCCTGGCTTCTCTGTTCATCTACTGGGAGGTTGCTTGTGATTCCCAGATTTCCTTTAGAGAATTCAGTGTTCTGCTCTTTCTTACTGTGCTCCCAACCCATGGAATCCATTATCGAAATGACTGAAGTGTGAGGTTTCACTGGAGCATAAGGTTTTCCTATAATATGATCAATGGGCTTTTTGGTTTTATATTGATTATTTACTGTTTTTTTTTAATTACTGAAGTTCTCTAATTTTGATATGTCTATTGTTTTGTTCTGTTTGATGTTTTTAATATTGTTTTTGTACTTTTAATGCAATAAACCCTAGGTTTAGGTTCAGTAGCTGTAACAAACTATATTGAGCTGTGCTTCTTGGGAATTAGAAGTATTTGCTGCATCTTCTCTTTTTCCATTTCACTGTAAACAGTGTACCTTGTGTTTATAGACTGAATTCAAATGTCAGCTTTGCTGGCGTTTGCAGGCACCAACATATGCCTTATACTGGTATCTGTAAACAGACATCTAAATGACTTTTGCATACAATGACCTGTTGCATTTGACTTACAACGCATACCTCTCAACTGTCCAGATTTTTGCTGAATGCCCAGATTTTTGCCTCATATTTTTTAGTCTGTTCCTCATAAAATTTGTAGTTTTCTGGATTTTTGTGGCAAAACAGTAAGGATATAATTCACTAAATAATGACAAGCAATTGAGTTTCAGACTTCATATCCTTCAGAAAAATTCATGATAACATAAGATGCTTAGTCTAACAACTTTCTAAGTTTTAATAACAGCAATATTTAAAAATTGTCACTATTTTTGAGGCTTTGTCCCCCATTATTTTTGGCTTTGTCCAGATTTTTTGTGCTAAGAGATTGAGAGCTATGCTTACAAGTCAACAGCAAAACTTAGGCTGATGTAGCAGTGAAAAAAAATACCTTCTTGAAAGTGTAGCAACCACATACTTACTTTTAATAATGTGATTTTGGGGTAGAGGCCTTATATTTGGGATATAATACTCTGGCACATCCAAAACACAGATACCTGTATTTGATGTCTGACTGTCAAATCTATACTGAATAGACCTTCGCCAATCCATTTCAGTCCCTCCTTTATAAATTAATTGTGGCTGGTAACTGTAGTCTATCCTGGCAGCAATAGTTAAAGTCAGGAAATCAGTACTAAATTGGATGCAGGTCCTTCACAAGATTCATGCACACACATATATACATGCACACAAGCATAGTTTCAAACATCCCCAGTTTTCCTTTGTGTGTGTCTTTGGGATGTGTGAGGAAACAAAATGCCATGGCAAAAGTACATGTGGACACACAGAGGACATGCAAACTCCATGCAGTAGATACTCCAGACAGAAACAGAGCCAGATAAACAGGTACTGTGAAGCAACAATGCTAACTTCCATACCTGAACAAATCTGTCTTGTCAAAATATTCTTAAATCAAGGTGGAATATTTGTATTAGAAAAAAAACACATTTGCTACATTTGCTTTATTCTGCTCCATTTTATTATCCATGATATTTAAAATCTTTTTTTGGAATCTGAAAAAATCTTTTTGTTAATTCATCTGTGTAAATTGCCTTGATACTATAATAAAAGGCCTTGCATAATTTTGTTTTGAAAACACTCAAAAGTCTTTATACAGACAAAAGTCAGTTATCGTGAAGAAGGAGGAGGAAACCAACTCTTCAGCAGTAGTTCTGACAAATTAAGATGCCTGAAAACCAGCCGCTGTTATTCTGAACCTGCAAAAATGAATGAATTTCCCTACAACTGACTGACAGTTAAACATGACTACAGCTCAGTGAGGTAGTATACCATTCATATCTCTCAACTGTACAGATTTTTGCAGAATGTCCAGATTTTTTCCTTATATTTTTGGTCCATTTTTAATAAAATTGTGGTTTTCTGGCAAATCAATGGCAATTCATTAAAGACTGAAGTCAGAAAACAATGGCAAACATTTGTGTTTCAGACTATCATTCAGCAAATTCATGCTAATGCAAAACCTGTTATTCTATCAACTTTCTAAGTTTGTAGGAGCAATATTTAAAAATTGTCCATATTTTTGGGCCTTTGTTGCCCTATTTTTTATGGCTTTGTCTAAATTTCTTGCTGTAAAAGGTTAAGAGGTATGATATCATTTCTAAGGCACAAGTAGTACATATTCTGAATGTGATGATATCTGGTATAATACTCTGACAGATCATCAAAGCAGTTGCTTAGATATGGCCTGCAAGCTTTATTATAAACAAGCATTTTCATCTTGTGTGTCCTAGTAAAGCCAGTTAGTGACTTTTCCAGGACTTATGACTATAGGAGGTGCAGTAACCCTTATGCTTGGAATCAAATGCCATCAATGGCTAATCAGTTTGCATCAACGGTCATCATATAGATCATATCCCCCCCACAGAAATGTACACATACATACCCATCACATCAACCCTATTATCTTATGCAACTATCCTCATATTTCAAGGACAGTCACCACTATCAGACCTCATACTCCAGCCTGTAGCTCCCTTCTGCTTCCAGGGATGGTCGCAGTCTGGGGCTAGTCCTGACTCCTTCCATTATCTAGTGGAGGTACCAAATTTCCAGTTGAATTTTTAATTATGACTCATTTAGAATGCACTACACCCCTGTGTCCAGGGACAGGAGCAGCTGAAGAAAGACTGTCATATGATGAATAGTGAGTGGGCTGATGTGTGCATGCATGTGTTTAAGCCTTTATACACACAGATGAGCTAGCTTTCTCTGATAGGCTACAGTGAGCTATGAGGTGTGGACTAGGAATGTCTCCATCTCCACCTGTATGCCTACAAAAAAGCAAGGTTAATTAAATATGTTTTCATGGTTAAAATATTACTGTTACACTCATAGACTTCATTCTCTCATAGCCAAATAATGAATAGAATGTCAACAGTCAACAAAACGAGGAAACCAGCAATCAAACCCAAAGAACATGGCTCATAGGATGAGGTTCCTGTTTACTACAATTATTTCCTTATCTTCCTTTACACCATAACTATTCAGGACTGCAGGAACCAAGTATTTACACAGACACACACAAACACACACACACACACACACACACACACACACACACACACACACACACACACACACGCATGCATGCACACACATCCACATTGCTTCTAGGCTGGTCTTTTGATCACAGCTATAGTTAATCTTCCACATTTCAGACCCCCCCCCAAAAAAGACAGAAACACATACACACATACACACACTATACAGACAAAAACAAATCGCTCGCACACACACACACACACACACACACACACACACACACACACACACACACACACACATGCATGCACATACACACACGCACATGCACACACGCACACATGCACACACGCGCGCACACATGCACAACACACGTGCACACGCATGCACACACGCACATATGCACACACATCTACATGGCTTCTAGGCTGGTCTTTTGATCACAGCTATAGTTAATCTTCCACATTTCAGACCCCCCCCCAAAAAAAGACAGAAACGCATACACACATACACACACTATACAGACAAAAACAAATCACTTGCGCACACACACACACACACACACACACACACACACACACACACACACACACACACACACACACACACACTCACACACACACACACACACACACACACACACACACACACACACACACACACACACACACACACATCCACATGGCTTCTAGGCTGGTCTTTTGATCACAGCTATAGTTAATCTTCCACATTTCAGACCCTTCAAAAAAAGAAACACATACACACATACACACACTATACAGACAAAAACAAATCACTTGCGCACACATGCAACACACACACACACACACACACACACACACACACACACACACACACACACACACACACACACACACACACACACACACACATCTCCACATGGCTTCTAGGCTGGTCTTTTGATCATAGCTGTAGTTAATCTTCCACATTTCAGACCCCTTCAAAAAAAAAAGAAATGCATACACACATACACACACTATAAACACAAAAACAAATCACTCGCACACATGCACGAATACACAAACAAACACACACACACACCCACACACACACACACACACACACACACACACACACACACACACACACACACACACACTGCAAGCCAATAATTTAAACAGTCATTTAAACATCTACCTATATTGTCATCCAGCATAAGCAATCACACAACTGATTGGCAGGGACCAATCAGCACATTCATCTACAGTGCAGATCATGCCCCCTATCTGCTTGCACTCGGCACAGTCACCTTACTTGTCCCACCCTAACCATGCTTCTGCTTTTGGTTACTTATTTTCCTCCAGACATCAGTTAATGACCATCAACCTATTAAAAAACAGTCTTTTTGCAGTAGATTTGCCTATCCTACACATCCATACCATGCATCTGTATGTGTACTAACTACATGATTCCACAACAGTTGAGTAAGAGAAAGTTCATCATGCTGCTGTTCAGTGATTTTACCATAAATAGCAACAGCACCACACCAATACATAACACAAATAAAACAGAGGTTTTGTAAGTGTTCAAGCCCATCTGCACCACCCCTACCCCTGCATCTCTAATCACACTAATGCCAAACTTGCACAAAAGTGGAGTTAAAGAAAGTATCCTTATCCTACTATTCAATGAAACATACTGACTGAAATGTCAGTGTAAAAATTTAGCTTTGAAATTCATATTTATGAAATGTGTGTAACCTCTACCAGCATGTTAGCTCTCCCCCGGAGAGAGGGGGTGGATGTAAAAAGACACTGGTGTTATTGTACCGATCCCTTCCTTTGCTGGCTTCTACAGTGCCAGTGCAACTAGCGAAACTGTGTTTGTCTGGTTTGTATTTAAGGCTTTTTCCCTGTATATTACAGAACTGACAGCAGATAAAGTTCTTTGTTGAAGGGATGCATCTAACCCAAGAGTGACTCTTTAAATAATTTTGCCAGGCATAAGCTACACTGAGTTTCTGTTTATCACTACCCAATGCTAGATTTTTTAAAGTGAGATCTGTGAAATTTATTCACAGAATCCACTGTGATTTCAGTCTTTACAGCTTGTGCCTATATCTTGTGTTATTGTCTTGCCAGAAGAGTGCATATCTATAATGTTGTTCTAGTTACAGGTAATTTTTTTTTCAGTTTAATTATGAAACTAAGAGCAAAGCCTGAGAATCAGTTACTAGTATAAATAGATTATAAAGATATACATGGCATTCATTACACCCTAAAAGAAAGCTTCCTTGTCTGTTTTTGAGTCATTGCACTGTGCTAAATTCAGAGACTGTAAACTGAAAGCTAGAGTTGTCTCTCTGTCATTTTCTTAACTTGGGAAAACACCATTCCTATGTCGTAAGGTGAGGCATCACATGCTGGTTGTACCTGTAGCACAGGTTTGAAAATTCAATATTTGCTTAAAAGTGATCAGTTGTTTGCTTTATAGAAAGCAGCTTCTCTTTGTTATGACTACTACACCCTCTGCCTTTTTAGTAGCTAGTTAAGCATCTTGTAGGCTGTTGTTAATTTCAAGAGAAAATGATACTAACAACTTAGCAGTGTGAGGAAGGGAGGATTGAACTTTTGCCTCTGTAATGGTCTGTGGATTGAAACACTGCCCAGTGCATAATTTCCCTCTTTTCCCCTCATGTAATCCATTCCTATTCGACTCATAACCACAAAACATGATTTTTGTATTGAAAAAAAGGCATCTTCAGATTTGATCAGAGTTGTTACATGTCCTGAATTTTCCAGATGCTCTTGGTCCAGCTTTTCAGTAAGTACCTTATAATCAGAAGGGGTTTATGTCAGAAGGTCGAGTTTTGAGAAACTCATAGACTTCATGTGGTCAAGACTATATGTTCAAGTTTCTGAAAACCCAAATGAGACAAAACAAGAACAATCTAAATTTTTTCAGGGGGGTGGGCTCTGCACCTCACATACCCTGCAACTTAGATATACCAACTCCGACATCGCACTATAGTAGGGAATAGGGTAAATTCCAAAATACGCACTTTACCGTGATCCCAATACAAATGTCTTGAGTTTTTTGGAAATGGAACATATGGTCGTGACCATATGAAGTTTGAATTTCAAAAGGAAAAAAAGTATTTCCGCTTCACTGCCATCATCACAAGACAGCAACACTGACCCTGTCACCGTCAACACTACTGACAGAAAATTGCAGTTGTAGCACATGGAAGCTTGTAACACTTTAATCTGTCACCTTATAATATTAAAGGTTTCCCAAGCCGCAGAAGCCAGCAGTACTTGAATGATCAGGACCTGTGACAGATACCATAATACATTCTTTAGAATAAAGCCAAAAAACCTGTTGAAACTTGCTAAAGGAGATGAAGATAGCTGGAAACAAATCTGTTGGGAATCATCCTAGAAGGTGACCTTTTAAAAGGGCCTCCAGCACCTTGCCATTTAATGTACTATCTACAATATATCCTTTAATAGACTCACAGCTGGACATCTTGGATACAATCTTGAAATTAATTCTTAAAGATGTTTTGCATTAAACTTTTAAATATGTCTCAGTACAAAAGAAAGTTCCACTGAAATTAATCAACATTACCAATGAAATATACTGACACACACATAGGTGTACTATGACATAGTTTTAGCTTGACTGCATGTTGAGAATGAGTGACTGGAAAATGGTAACCCATGAGGCACGAATCTATGAATTAATATCACACTAAACCTGAAGCAGTTTTTGAAAGAGATAGTGGGATGTAGGCACATTAACAGTTTAAACTGTGTGCATGGTTACAGACTAAAAGACAAAGTGCTCTCATGTGTTAGTGTTGGTCATAAAGACATCATTTTATTTTCCAGTGAGGCTTTAAAATTTCTGTTTCACGTAAGTTAAAGTTGGCTTGACTTAGAACATTATTAACTACTGTTTTCACTGACAGCAAAATCAGTGAATATTATCCAAAACCCGAAGTTGTAAAAATAACTTATTTACTAGTAATTAGAAAATGTTTGCTTTCAGTATTTCTTTTAAGACTTCACTGCAGGGAACTACTCGGTTTTATTTTATAAAAGGTCAGTACATCAGCAATGAAGTCACTAAACTAGCATAACATGCAAATCAAGAGACTTGAAAACAAGAGCCAGAGGCAAAGTTCACTGTCACAGAATGTTCATTATTTCCAAGGAAATATTCATGATCTGTGGTTCACTAGTCGGTAAATGATTAAATAATCTCCACAGTAGCCCTCACAGCTGCAGACTGTTTATTCTAATGCATTGCTTAGAATTTCTTATAAAATACAATGCCAATATTTCTGAATGTGAGTCATTGTAGACTTAAAAACTGTTGATATAAAGGATAAAATGCGTGTTTTAACTATGCATTTTATTTGAATCATAAAGGTGCAAGCATTTGTGAAATGGAAAGGTTGTATAGTAATATATACAATTTATAAAGAAAATCATTTCCTGCAGAGATGTGTCTGAATTTAGCAAATTAATATTTAAGAGCTGTGCCTGCAAAAAGAAATAAATAATACTTAAATAAAAATAATTTCATTTTTTGAGAAACTCATACTAGGTTGATAGCTGCCATTTTCATTTTGCCCTGAGGAAAGGAAAGCAAAGAAGTAAATTAAACAATGCAGCATATAAATGAGGGTCTATTATCAGTCATCGAATGGGCTAATCACTGAACGGCTGAACGTCGAACAATAAGCATCAAAAGTTCACTCAGTGAACTTTCATTTCATCGACAGGGTACGTCACTACTTATCCAACACTTCCCCGTCTCGCACATAGAAGTGTTTCAAACCCCTTTTCTCCACTGTAGTATAGTCTCGGAGTTGGTATATATAGTAAGGGGAAGTGCCCCCCACCTTGGTGGGTTTGAAACACTTCCGTGTGTGAGATGGGGAGGTGTTGGACAAGTGGTTACTTACCCTGTCGATGAACTGAAAGTTCAGTGAGTGAACTTTCGATGCTTATTGTTCAATGTTCAGATGTTCGATGGTTATCCCATTTGATGGCTGAACATAGAACCTATAAATGAACAGCAGCAACATGGAAGTGTGGATGCAAAAATAAACATTTTTAAGATCCATGCAATAAAGTATTATACATTAAATTAACATAAACCAGTAAAATTGGAGAAAGAAGATGAACCCAGTAAGTCAGTTAAAAAACTGATTCTACAGTAATCCAGTGTTATTGATGTCAGTCATGCCAGAATGAGGGTGGACAATTCCAGCCCAGTAATCAGCAGCAATTGCATAGAATACATATTTTACACTTGATTGCATATAGCAAGTCACAACTGAATTACCAGGTAACACTTAACTTGAGATGCTGCAGTTTTCATACCAACGTACTTAGGAAAGGTTTCACTGGGCATAGGGCACTTCATGAAATAAATGTGGATAAAATCACCCATTAAATATTTATTGAGAAATAGGGCAGGTTTACCGACTGAGTGCTTATTATCTCTCAAGTCAGTGGAACCAGGTATAACAAATCAAAGGTAGTTATGGGCTCAGTCCCAAGACTCTGACAACCAAATTTTATAACATCTGTTATCAGAATAACAATCCAAATTTTCCTGAAATGTATTAATGTTGTTCCTTTTCTTAACCAAAACTAGGAATGTGGTCGATTTTCCTAGCATTCTGTCTGAGAACCAGTTAATTCTGCTTAAGTACACCTGAGTTCATTTGAACCAGATTTCAGCATGTCATTCAATATAAAGTAGCAAAGTTAACAGTCTTCATACTGGGATTTATATGCATTATGTACAAGAGAACATAAATTTATGGAGGAAAGAAACTTTCAAGGAACAGTTGCAGAAATGGGGTGAAATTATTTAAAAATGGAAGTCGATCTCATTGCCTTGAAATGTGAACACAAAGTCTATTTTGCTAACAAATGGCTTTATTTGAGAAAAAGCAAAAGTGTAGACGAAAGCAGGAAGAGAGCACAGAGCAGCAGTATAAGGTGGAAAAATCCCAAAATCTTTGGGGGAGAAGAAGTGTATCATATTAAAGTAAAAAGTGAGAAAGAGAGAGACAGAGAACCCAGTATGAGTGTGAATATATGAAAGAATTAAACAAATCTAATAGATAAATGCTCCAGACATTGCTGTCTTTAAAGATGGTGGGAGTTAAGCAAATAATAACGTGTCTGCATCTAGTCTCTTATTTTTGCACTCCAGACTGAAGTAAATTTAAACAAAAATATATAATAAATTGAATATCCAGTTGCTGTTTTGTAGACATATGTGCAGTTGGCAAATTATAACATTGCAACCTGTGCCCTACTAATTTCACATGTCCTGTCTATTTTTATGATTTTAGTAGGGCAAGGAGATGCTGTGGTTAATGCCATTTGGTTACTACATGTACATTTATAAGATAACTATATCAAAAAAGAAGATAATAATATATTTGTTTCATAAGTAATATAAACAGCAGTAACTGCATTTCTGTAACATTTCATTATTACTTATTTTTACTTCTGTTGAATGGGTTAGTCCGTCTTGTCAAGTACCTATTTTCAAAGGACACTAGAGGTGGAGACAAGGGAAGTTTAACTGACAAACACAACTGCACCTCAAGCTAAGTTTTATAAAAATAAGGACAGAGTAGGGCATCTAACTAAAGTCATAAATCCATAGAAAAACTGTAACATTATTAGGCCAGGAAGTCATAGAAATAATACATACAGAGATTGCAGAATAACTGATGAATGTGCTGGTTTCAGAAAGATAAAAGTTGTACGTTTACAAAGAAATGTAAATAAATGAACACATAAATAAAAGGCCCAACATGTACCCTAATACTGAGAAATATCTGCATTGATGGACTGTTAGAAAGCTAAATAATGAATAATTATAATATGTCATATAGCAGACAAAGTAGAATATAATAAACACGTCTTTTATTGGACTTAATTGAAAGGAAAATGTTCAGCTTTCATTTATTTATGTATTTATTGTTTAACAGCAGTATTAGAACCAGAAAGTTAAGATTTTATTAGCAATAATAAAGATTTTAAAAGAATCATTAATCGCTTAAGACTTTGCTTGAGAGCTGGAAAGCTGATTCTGTAAAATGTATCAGCATGAGAGGAAACATGTCAAAGTGGATGCAGCTGAAATAATGAAGCTATTATGACTTTAGATGAAAACTTGAATTACTGACCAAGAGTAAGATTCCAGTGTGTACTGAGGAGTTAACACACATTTAACCATTTTGGAGTTGTGCGTAGCAAAGGAGTAGGTAGGAAGTCACTTTCAGTATAGGCAACTTGTGTGACCTGCTATAAAAGCAAATGTAGTGTCACTCAGCTGTGAAAGTGAGCAGCCTTTCTGCCTGGTGGTTTGTTTCCTAGCAGAGTCCTTAGGTATAAGAAAGCATTTTGCATGCGTAACCAGTTAAGGACCATAGTGGCCCTGTAAACATTAGAAACAAGTATGAAACACTTGGGCCGCTGTAGTTCTTAAAGGTATAGATATCTACAGGTAATCAACAGATGGCTAAGCATTGTATGATACAGTTTATAGTCTCTGGTATTTGAAGTTTAAATTAAATATCCATATTTCCTTGTGTAACCCCAGCCCTCTGTTGTATTCTGTGAGTAGTGCTTCCTGATGTCTTCCATGAAACACATGAAAACAGTGTATAACATTGATGTCCTTCCTTGGATCACCGTTGTAGTATTCCAATGTTAATGGGTTATCCTGCCATACGTAACCTGATGTCTGGCCAGTGTGCCAATGCCAAAACCTTCCTGACACACCATACAACCATTATATGGCCTCAGCCTGCCAGCATACGGGTACATAAGTGGAAGTATGAGCATAAGGTCCTCAGACTATCTTACCACCAGTCCGGATACAGGATCTTCACTCCTATCAATCTCTTCACTGTGCTGCCATTGCAGCTACCATTGCCTACACTTACTCAGATTAGTGTCTTGTTGGGAAACTCTCTTTTTTCTTGTCTTTTATACAAAATATTTGCTAAAAAAAAAATCAGCTAAGAAATGGAAGTGTGACTTTGGTAGGCAGATCTCTTATAAAGACTTCCACTCAAAGTGTCTGTTTTATTTAGAGGCTGAACATGATTAGAGAAATAGCAAAATCTGCCAGTTTTATCCCCAAACCCCTTTGTACCAGACTTTCTTTGTTAAATACTTCCTTAGAGACCCAAAGTCTGAAGTGCCTTGCCCAAACCAAGATGGCAGAACCCTTGGCCTTGGACGTCCCACTCACACACAAAAAGAAGATCATGAAATCAAGGCTTGAAACTTCAGCTGCCCAGTCTGATTTGGATGTTCTCACTGAGATGTGTAATGATCCACTGTACATTCAACTTCTTTTCATATGCCTGCTACCACAATCCCAGCTAGTGGACACCATTATGGTGTCGGCTACCTGCATGTCCATCAAAAGTGAGCCCACCAATGTGGTAGAGAAGGAGGAACCTAGGGTGGTAGTTTCAGAAAATTGAGGGGGTATACCTCAAATCTGTGTTAGGAAAGAGGTACCAAGCACATTAATTCAGATCTATCAAAGTTATGAACCACCAGATTTTGTTAGAGTGGACATCACCCCCAAAAAAATAGGAAACAAAAAAACAAACATGTTTGCCCTACTCATATGTCTCAGAAAAAAGAATGGCTTGAATTTTCTCTAGGCAAACACAAGACCAGTTTGTCTTCCTTCCTTCCTCCCCACTTCTTCCCATTCCCCCTCCTCTGAAGTGACAATTCTGATGAGGATTCCATAAGTTACTCATCTAAAATACATTCTACATGACAACTTGCTTCAGATGAGGAAGACACCTTGTCCCCTGACTCCTCTGTAAAAGAGATTTCCTTCAGGGAGACTGCTACTTCTTGGATGGTTATGGGAATCCAGACAAGTCACTGATGTGCAAAACAGGTACTGTGACTTGCTTGAGGTAGAGACTTCAAAACCAGCTCCAGTCTTCCCTGTCTTAGAGGCTTTCCTGGATGTCTTTGCATTTACTTCCTGTTCTCTGTTTCCCAAACTCTAGTTCCCAAAAAGCCTGACAGGTTTTATCCTTGAGGGCACGGCATTTTTATAAACAAACCCTGTAGTGGACCCTTCAGTTTTTTTCTATCTCCACTGATAAACCCATTAAACTTTTACCTACAGCTAATGTGTTGCCATCAGATAGAGATAATAGAGACATGGGCTGGTATGGTAAAAAGCCTTTAGGGCTCTAAATTTTCAGACTCAAATGACATAATACCTTTTGTCCATTTTAGTGGAATGAAACAAAACTTTGGCTAATTGGGAGGATTCTGAGTATAAGGCACTGGTGGTACCCATGCTTAATCCAGATACACAAGTAGTCAGGAATTCTATTAAATGCAGCTGTGATGCTGCAGCCACTGGTTTTGTTATGTGAAGATGTGTTTGACTTTGCCTCCAGTCCTTCACAGAGGATATCAAGGTCAAGCTACTGGAAACCCCCCTTCATATGGAGCTTTAGTTTGGCACTACTCCAGCTGAACTTTGCAGAAGGTTAAAATAATGCAGGAGTTTAAGAAGATTTTTCTCTCTTCTGTCTCCAGATAGCAAAGGAGTTATCCTTCCAAGCCCACTTCCTGTATCTGTAGAGAGCAAAAGCCCCTCCACCCCTCTTTAAGAGCAGGAAACAACCCGAGAAAAGATTTCAGGAAAACTCTACCAGAGATTCTAAATGCAGAAAACCTTTCTCCAGATAAATAAGCCTCAATCTGACTATTTTCTGCCTCCCCTCCCTCCTAAGTCCACAAACCTACTTGCCCAAGAGATATTCTCTGTCCCTCCCATCTTGGAAATTTATCACTATAGACAGATGGGCCTTATCCATCACCCGACATGATTACAAAATGTCTTGGAGGGTTCTTCCCTAATCACAGGGAACTCTTTCACCTCCACATAGTCAGACCCACCTCATTCCACTCTTCATCCAGGTCCCCCTCATTCCAGGGAACCATACCCTGTACCAACTCTAGCTCTGGGGAAAGGTTTTTATTCAAGACTCTTCCTGGTCCTGAGGAAGGAGGGTACATGATGGCCCATTCTATATGTATCACACCTCAACATCATTACAGAAGTGCCATTTTTCAGGATGCTGTCCATGCAAACTTTACTTTTTTTCATCCTTCCATAAGACTTTCTAGATTCCCTAGATTTGAAGGGTGCATACCTGTACATCCACATCTACCCCACCTGCAAGAAATTCCTCAGGTTCACTGTTTCTTTATAGTACTTTCAGTTCTCTGCTTTGCCCTTTGGGTTTTCTACTGCTACCAGTGTTTTCACAAAGTACCTTGTACCAGCCATTACCTTTTGCAGAACCCAGGGAATACAAAATATTTCCTTACCTGGACAATCTTCTCAGACATGTCCCCTTCCAGGGACACCTTACTACGCCACCTCAGTTACACAGTTTCACTTCTGGAAAGACTAGGCTTCACCCTCAAGAAGTCTTTTCTGATCCCCTGCCAAGATCTGGCTTTCTTGGGTTGCAGGCTAAACAGTCTCTCAATGACAGCCATTCTCCCTTAGAAGAAAGTGCTATTCCTGCGCATTTACTTCAGGTCCCTGTTTCCCCTGGATTTGACCTCAGCAAGAGAAATTCTAATAACTCTAGGCTATATGGCAGCCACAATACCTATAGTATTGTTTGTCAGACTACATGAAAAAGATCCAATGGTACTTGGAGTCTCTTTGGTTTCAGCATTGTCATTCACTTGACTTCCAAATCGTTCTCTTGCCCTTTCTGAATAAAGAGTTATAATGGTGGGTTTGTCAAATCCAACTTAATCTTAGATTATTGTTCTGATCACCCACTCCCACTTAGAACATCCACACAGGTGCATTGGATCTAGCTTGGAGTGTCAGTCACCAATAAAAATAAGGAAGTGAAGGTCCTTATCCATGCTCTACAGGTGTTCTCACACCTCTGGAAACCAGGCCCCCTCAGAATTTTCATAGGCAACACCATCGTCATGTCATACATCAACAAACAGGAGATACTAAGGCCTACCAGCTGTGCAGGCTAGGTCTGATGGCATGGAACCATGTTATAAAAGCAAATCTGTCTCAACAGGCCATTTATATTCTGTCAGCAGATCCATGGAGGACCCTCATGAATGTATGTTGAACAGGGAGGTCTTCCTGGACATAGTTATCAGATGGGGTATCCCTGAAATAGACCAGTTTGTCTCCTCAGACAGCTCAAGCTGTTTTGCTTCAGGATCCCTTGTCCTCTGACCAGAAGAGTGGATGTCATGTCCTTCTCTTGGGGTGAAAATATCCTCTTTTCCTCACCCTCTACTCTAATCCCAAAGGTCCTGCTGAAGATCCAAAGTAACAGGTCAAAATGTTGCTAGTGACTCCTTTTTGCACAGGCAGCATTGGTTTCCCCTTCTATCCCATCTAGTCAGGACCCATCACTACAAGTTACCCCCAAAAGTGGATTTACTCACATAGCAATGTGTATCTGTGATACATCCCAACTTGCATGCTCTAAACTTGACCCTCTGAATGAAAAAAATTTGATCCCTTTCAGACACCAGTTCTTAGAGGATGTGCTCCATTTGCCCCAAGAGGCTTGAAAACCTACATCTAGAAAATCTTACATTTCCAAATTAAAAAGATTTTCCATCTGATGTCTTAAGAAAAATAAAGGCTCCTTTTGGCTGGAAATCCCACTTATTCTTTCTTACTTATGTGAGTTACTTAAAAGTGGACTAGCCTATTCCTCCATTATGAGACCCATCTGTTATTTCTGCCTGCATGCCTCTAAACCTTCTGAAGTCAAACAGTTTTTAAAACATCCTTCATCTGAACCTACCAAGGAGTCCTGTTCCATCCCCCCTGAGATCTGAAATTTGTTATGGAAAAACTTACTTTACCTCCTTTTGAACCAGCAGCAACAATCTCATTGAAATTATTTATCTGCACAGATAGTAAGATTCTGCTTGGACAGGACAAACATTTTCAGGAAATTGACCAGTTTTTTTTTTTCTTCTTCCAGTAGGGTAAACTGAGCAATCTTGTCTCTAAACAGACCGTTTCCTACTGGATTTAGAAGTCCATCTCCAGTTATTACTCCTTACATGGCAAATCAGTCTTCACCCATGAATGCTCATTCCACCAGGGCAGTCTGCTCATCTGGAGCTTTCTTCAAAGCATTAACTTCAGATCTGTTCTAGTGGCGGCCATATGGTCATTAATTCACGTATTTACTAGACAATATGGAGTGGATGCCTTTTCCAGATATAGAACCTCTTTTGCTAAATATGTCCATTTAGCACTAGTAGACAGGTCCCCTGTCTCCAACCTATCCATCCTTAACAATTTCTAACTCTGGATATCACCCATCAGCATTGAAATACTACAACAGCGATCCCAGGACAGATACAGTGCAGTTATATAAGAATGTAATATAACAGTAGATGACCTACAGATCACTGTTGCAGTATTGCATCCCTCTCTCCAGCCCCCATTGTTCTCTCTTATCCTGTCTTTGGTGGTCTCACTATACCTTTATGGACTGAGGGTGAACAGTTTCATTTTCCCCTCTTATTATTTATACTTGGGCTCTTCTAGCGTCTCCTGGCTGTAGATAGTCTGGGGATCTTATGTTCATACTTGTGTTTACACATCACTACACCCACAGGCTGAGGTCATATGCCAGACATATAGTTAAAGAGGAATGTTTTGGCTTTGGTACACTGCCCGGTCATCAGGTTACCTTGGGCAGCATAACCCATTAGTATTGGAACACTGCAACAGTGATCAGTAGGGCATCAACTGTTATGGTCTGTTCTTACACAACAGTACTTTCCAGTGTTACTGTGGCTTATCCAGGATGGTTTAACAATACTGTGACATGGCATTATGTCTCTAGTAACACTGCTATATCTAGCTGTAGGAATAATAACATTTACACACATTATGGTAATGCTATGTGCAGTTTCCTTATGAGAGTAATATCAGACAGTGGAAAAAGTGGCACTCACATATGACTTTTTAAAAAAGGAGCAGAAAAGAATGATAAAGTAAAATGTGATATTAAATTAAGAAAACAAAAGGGTTTTAGCACGGATGTAAGATAAGCAGCAGAGTTGTTGTTTTTTTTAACTGCCTTTAGTTGCTGATATCAAGATTACTTTAGTAAATTCTAACCTGCATATCCTATACTTCTGTTGTGTGTTTGGTTTTCATTAAACTAAATAAATAAAAGAGTGTGTGTGTGTGTGTGTGTGTGTGTGTGTGTGTGTGTGTGTGTGTGTGTGTGTGTGAATGACAGTAACATAGTATACATACTGATGGTAACAGAATCAGCAAACAGAGATAAAGTCCATGTTTTCAACTGCTATAATTTGTTCTTATGTGACAAGTTGTATATGGCATAGCCACATTAGCATCAGCAAGAGTAAGGAGTTAAAAAGGCAATCTAGGTACAATGATGTATTGAGCTTAGACAGTAAGATGGAAAACAATGGGAGAAAAGGATAAAGGCAGATATGAAAACATGAGATTAAGAAAACAATAGTACTGTCTGACCATTAAGAACGTAGAGAGTAAGCAACATGCAGAAAAACTATTTCACTTTCTGTTCAGAATTCATGGTGTGAAGGGTTGGTTGTCTGAATCACATTTTCTTGCAGTTTGAATGCAAAATATTTCAGCTCTGTAATACATATTTTTTATTACGCATTTTGAGAAGCAGCTGGTAATTAACATTGTATATGGAGATCAAGGATTTGTTTGTCTCCTGAAGTTTACAGGTATCAGATTTTATATAATGTGTTAAAATCACTCTATCAGCTTCTGGAAAGTGACTCACTGTGTGGCACAAAGAAACTATATCAAGTTTCAAGGCAAATGCAGAAAGACAAAGAACATAGTCAGACACCCTTCATAATGGATGCCAGGAACAACCTGCTCAGCAGTCCACACGACATCAAAGGCAGATGGAAGGAGTACTTCCAGCAGCTTTTGAATGAAGAAAATCCGACAGATGCTGTACTGCTGCAGACACAGCCTATGATGGGAGAAGAAGAGGAGTCCACCATAGAAGAAGTAAGAACAGCACTAAGGAAAATGATGCCAGGGAAAGCAGCAGACTCAGATGAGGTCACAGCAGATATGATAAAAATGATGGGTGAGGTAGGGGAGAAATGGATCCTAAGGGTACTCATAGTAGTGTGGAGAGAAAGGTGTATCCAAGATGACTGGAGAATAAGCATACTTGTGTCAGTGTATAAAAACAAACAGGACATCCACAACTATGGGCAGTAATGGGCATCGAACTCCTGTCACACTGCATGAAAGTTCTGGAGAGGGTGATTGATAAACAGACATACAGAGTAGTACAATGTAAGATGAGAGATGAGCAGTTCAGATTCAGATCAGGATGCAGCACAACTGACCCAGTTTTTGCAGTGAGACAGATAGTTGAGAAGACATTAAAGATGAGGAAAGAGTCCAACTGGACATTCCTAGACTTGGAGAAAGCATATGACAAGGTCCCAAGAAAGCTGATTTGGACAGTACTGTGGTGGTTCGAAGTCCCAGAAACACTTGCAGAATTATTGCAAGCTAAGTACAAGGACCCAATGACTCAAGTACAAACAGTATTTGGTTTCACACAGGAGATCCTAATGGGAGTGGGTGTGCAGCATGGTTCAGCTCTGACCCCACTGCTGTTCATACTGGTGATGGAATACATTAGCAAATAGGTCAGAGGGGAAAGAACAACAAAGTTGTTGTATGCAGATGATGTGACACTACAAGCAGACTCTTTCCAAGAACTTCAGCAAAGTGTAGGGGAATGGAATGCAAAACTGAAGGCACATGGGATGAAACTAAGCACAGCTAAGACAGTGGTAATGGCAGTAAATTGGGGAATACAGAAGAAGCTGACAGTTGAGATAGAAGGGAAGATAGTGGAACAGGTTAATAGCTTCAAGTATCTGGGAGGGGTGGTTGAGGAGAAGGGAGTCTGAAAGAAGAGGTCAAAGCTGGAATTAGAGGGGCTGCATCCAACTGGCATAGAGTCTCAGGTATAGTGTATGACAGAAGAATGCCAAAGAAACTGATAAGTAAGGTGTACAAGACAGTGGTGCAACCAGTACTACTGTATGGTACAGACCTCTGGTAGTAAAGGCAGTGCAGATGAGGGAGCTAGAGTTGATGGAAATGAAGTTTGTGGGAAGGGTGGTAGAATGCACACTGTGGGACAGACAAAGAAATGAGGACATAAGAGCAGAAGCCAAATTAGCTCCATTTGAAGAAAAGATCAGAGAGAACAGATTACGGTGGTTCGGACATGTGCAGAGAAGCACAAGACAATCTGATGTAGAAGATTTGGGACTGACAGGAAGAAGATAAGAGAAAACAAGGACATCCAGCAAAGAGGTGGATGGATTGTGTGAGAGAAGATGTGCAACAGTCAGGCATAAGTGCTGAAAAAGGCAGGAGTGTGGCACTGAATCGAGAGAGATGGTAACAGTTAACGCAATGCCCCAACCCCATGTAGAAAATGGGAGAATGGGGGCTGATGATGATGATGAAATGCATATCTGTCATGAAGCACTGAGATAAGCTCGAGTATTTATTGTGTAACATGTAAAATATATTCCATAAATGTCAGCAAGAGAGCATAAAAATTAAAAATGCTACAAATTCTTGAATGTCACTCAAAGTCTGTTTTATTATTTATATCCAAAGACGTCATGGGCTTTGCATTTGTTTGTAAAGATCAGATAAATGCGGAGCACATCCAGTTTGCAAGGATCAGATAAATGCATGAGTTTGTTTGGAAAGATCAGTGCTAAGGCACCAGTATGAGTTATTTGTCATTCCCAACATAATCTGAAATATTTCAGAAGTTATTATATGTCAATATAACATATAATATCTGTCTTTATGTTAACATTTCACAGAGCTTTATCTGGAGACATGGAGATGAGGTTTTGGCTCTGTCTATATCTTTGGTGATGTGAGTTTGTTATTGGCTCAGACACTGAGGGATCCAGTCAGGGAGGAAAAAAAATGCTCATTACTGCCCACCCATCCCAGGGCAGGGTATTGGCAGTCATGCTTTAATATCTTCACCTGGAGGAAAATGTGGGACTGCAGCTCTCTCACTAGATATAGGGGTAAGGGTTCAAACCTGACAAAGAGTGAGTGAACTCTGTATAGGAATGTGATGTTACAGAAGGACATAGTTGTAAAGACCTAACACTGTAGACATTATGCATCAATTTCTAGCCAACCGGGGAAGTGCTGGGTGCATTCAAATAATCTCCCATGTCAGTTGCATACAGTCGTAATTCGCAGTTGTTTAATTCCTCTCTCAGTGCCATATGATACAGGGGACCTGGGAAGACTAAGGAGGCAGAAGGAGGTGGGTGCATAATGACCATAATGGTAGGAGGCCAAGGGCCCAAAAGTTAGTTTAGAAAAACATTTAACAGAGTTGTAGCAGTGCAAACTTTTTGAAACACTGACACGTGAGCTGTGCACTGTGGTTAGAATAAATAAAGATTATGAATGTCAAAACAGTTAAATTAGGTGTACCTGCCTAGTTAACTCTTATTATTATTGTAAACATGTCATCACTTGCTTTATAATAGCCAGAACCAGAAGGCAAGAGTGTGTCACAGTAATTAGCTCTATTATCCCCCTTACAGTGCGTGGTTCCATAGTTTGGTTTTCAGCTGGGATACTTTTTGTTTGGAATCTACATGAGCTCCTTCTGTCCACATGGCGTTTAGGCAGGTAATCCAGTTTTCTTTCACATCCCAACGACATGTTATAATTGAAGAAATAATTACCAGTGTATACCAAGAACCCAAGCTGGAAGTCCAAACAGCAAACAAAAAAACAGCTGGATAACAATGACTGTTGACATAATTTTAATAAAACACACCATAAAAAAGATAAGACAAGTGCTTTCGCTAGTGCTTCCTCAGGTCTTAATACAAACCACAGTAAAAGGCTCATACTTAAATACATAAATCAATTCAACATCAGAGCAATTAAGTATAATTAGCCTCTTAAAGAGGTATATACAAATATTTTCACTTTAACCTGCGTGCCTTTAGAGCAGGTTTTAAACTGACAGTAGAATTAATTCCTGGTAGCCTGTGTGCCTGCAATCATAGAATCCATCGCAATTCTATTTGCTCTAAATTGTTGTTCATGTCACTTCCTCTACTGTTAGCATATACCAGTTGTAATACTTTAAAATTAAAATGATGGCCTGGATGCACCATTATATGTTTTGATAAAGCATTGTTTTCACTCGGTTTACGTATCTCATATAGATGCTTACTAATCCGTTCTTTTAGTTTTTGTGTGGTTTTTCCCACATGATAACAAGAACAGGAAGCACAAGTAGCCAAGTAAATCAAATGAGCGCTATTACAGTCTGCATGATACCTCGGCTGAAACCTAAAGGGAGTATTAGGGCATATAAACTCTTGTTGTACACTTATGACAGGACAAAAACTGCACCTCCTGCATGGATATGTATCTGGATTCTTAATGATTTGTCAAGGGGTACTTTGGACATAGATATAATATGTACATTTTTAGATTTCATATTGAACAACAGTGTAGTAATGTTTGAACAGCAAATGTATTTGCAAAAATAGAGTGTCGCTATAGGCACCCCATGTGCAAATTCTTATGCGAATTGAATTATGCAATATTGGGAATCTAAATATTTGATGTGATAGTGTTCATTACTGGACTTGTCTTTTACTTCTATATGTCTGATAGGTAAAAAATCAGGATTTAAGCTGCTTGTCAGTGTGGCAAAAAAATGTGACTGACAACATAGTTTTTCAGCATCCTGATGACTATAGGGTCAAACTATATTGACGTTTTGCCGATGATGTCTTTATGATTTGGGATGGAGATGAAAATTCTTTAACCAAATTTATTGCTGTGATGGAATCTACTACTGACTTTTTGAGATTTACCATCACTAGCTCACAACAATGTATTGATTTTTTTTGATGTGAGCCATCAAAGGGATGAAGAGGGTTTAATAAGTACCACTCTATATAGGAAACCCTGTTGGCGTAATGAACTACTAAGTTTTGATAGTATGCACCCTAGACATGTTTTTCCCAATATTGTAAAAAGTCAGTTCTTAAGGGTTAAAAGGGTATGTGAAGGTAGTCATACACTTGTTACTGAGATGGAACAAATGGAACATTTTTTTTGAGAGAGGGTATAAGAAACATGTAATACAGGGGGCGCAACATAACATTTCTGAATTTGCTTTACCTAATGTTTTAAATGGTAACAATACTAACAGAAGTGGCTGTCCTAATAGAGGGCATCCACACTCCTTTGTAGCCAGTTTTACTAGTAGCAACAAAGCTGTGAGGAATATTATTCAGAAGCATTGGTCTCTGTTAACTATGGACCATAGTACAGCCAAGATAGTGGGTGCAACCCCACATTTTGTGTATAAAAATAATATTAACTTAAAAAAGACTGTTATGGTCAGGATAATAAGAAATCTTGACAAATCATTAAGAATCCAGGTACATATCAATGCAGGAGGTGCAGCTTTTGTCCTGTCATAAGTGTACAACAAAAGTTTATATGCCCTAATACTCCCTTTAGGTTTCATCCGAGGTATCATGCAGACTGTAATAGCGCTCATTTGATTTACTTGGCCACTTGTGCTTCCTGTTCTTGTTATCGTGTGGGAAAACCACACAAAAACTAAAAGAACGGATTAGTAAGCATCTATATGAGATACGTAAACCAAGTGAAAACAATGTTTTATCAAAACATATAATGGTGCATCCAGTCCTGGGACATCTCTTGTTTGGCATCTACTTCTCTGAAGTACAGGCCAACACTAAGGGACTCTGGCTATTAAAGTTCGCAGATGACTGAAAACTGGGAGCCATTATTGAATCCTCAAATGATGTGGATACTCTACAAAAGGGCCTTACAGAAACAGATGCTTGGTGCCAGAGCCATGGACTCAAGCTCAATGCCAAGAAATGTATAATTATTCCCTTTGGGAAAAAACATGTACCCATGAATTATCACATAGGTGGCAGTACACTAAACACCGAAAGTGTGATAAGAGACTTAGGGACACAGGTGGACAGTGGTCTCGCCTTAAATAACCACATCACCACAACAGTCAGGAAATCCTTCTATGTGGCACACCTCATCACTAAGGGCTTTTCATCTAGAAAATGGAGGTCATTGTCCCACTGTATTCATCCCTCATTAGACCCATTATAGAATACAATGATCCATTTGGTATGTACCTCTCAAGACATCTGCAACAACTGGAAAGGCTGCAGAAATACCTCACTAAAAGAATCACAGGCCTAAAGCAGATGCCCTATGCTGACGGCCTTAAAAAACTCCAGCTATACTCAGTCGCATATCGTCTACTCTGAGGCAATCTCTGCTTAACATACAAGGCCATGTCAAACCCAGAGCTGTTAGACATGCTACACTTAAAGAAATCCCAATCCCTCAGAGCCACATGCTCCAGGGATCTAAATTTTGTCATCACAATAAACAAAACATGCTGGAGGGATAGGTTCCTGACCCAGAGACTCCCCAGACTCTGGAATAGACTGTCCATACATGTAAAGCAGAGTGCCTCTTTGGCCATCTTCAAAAGGAACCTTGATGATTGGATGGGAAAAAGGAAATTCACCCCGGGGATCACGTCAGTCGCCCTGCTAGACAGGGGTCCAGGGAAGTAAATAGTGTGGGAAGAAATAGCCAGGGAATTGTTATGGCTAGGTTTGTATAGGCCCTAAGGCTGATAGCCTAGTACCAACCTATGAACCTATGAAAGTATTACAGTTAGTATATGCTAACAGTAGAGGAGGTGACATGAACAATAATTTAGAGCAAATACAATTGCGATGGATTCTACGATTGCAGGTACACAGGCTACCAGGAATTAATTCTACTGTTAGTATAAAACCTGCCCTAAAAGCACACAGGTTAAAGTGAAAATATTTGTATATATCTCTTTAAGACGCTAATTATTCTTAATTGCTCTGGTGTTGAATTGATTTATGTATTTAAGTATGAGCCTTTTACTGTGGTTTGTATTAAGACCTGAGGAAGCAGTAGCGAAAGCGCTTGTCTTTTATCTTTTTTATGGTGTGTTTTATTAAAATTGTGTCAACAGTCATGGTTATCCAGCTGTTTTTTTCTTTGTTTGCTGTAAAGACATGTTATAAGTGAAATGGAAATCTTCTAAATTGTCTCTAGGTTTGCATGCCATGTATAATTCATTATGTGCATATCTGTCTGTCTTTGTGTGTGTGTGTGTGTGTGTGTGTGTGTGTGTGTGTGTGTGTGTGTGTGTGTGTATGTATGTGTGTTTTAATCCTATGATAGACTGGTATCCTTTTCAAAACTGTGACACTGAACTGGAAAAGCAGCATTCAGTGAAAGAAGGATGAAAGAGTAAATGAATGAATGACTGAATTTTGGACCACAGCTGGCTTTTGATGCAAGAAACTGAAGTACATCCAAGATAAAGAGCGTAAATAAACCTGAAGGCATCTTGGATTCTTCCATTTAAGAACCTTGAGCTACAGGTCAGTGCTGAAGATATCAACTCGTGATTTGACAAATAAAATATAAACACTCTGCCGTAACTTAAACTTTCGAGCACCTAGTACTCAAAACATCTGAGCATTTTTTTAGTCATATTAACTTCCTTCTAAATGTGAGGGATCAGTCAGCCAAATGACACTATATGATATATGTTGTTAAACAGCTGCTTTGCACTTTGTTTAACACTTAAGTTTTATTACAGACCTACATATGGAAGATTTCCTCTGCAAATCATTTATGATAACAAGGTGATACCACTTCATCAAATTATATGGTAGGCATCCATGTATTTACTTAAGGACATGGCACACCTTTACACAAATAGACAGGTAGATATACAATTACAGAGTACACCAGGTACAGACTACCACTGAGAGGTCTCAAATTTCATTGATCTTTATTGTGTAATACATTTCACATTAGAAGATTCATTTCAAGTGCATATATGGTTTGCTAACTGGATTGAGATATCCATGAAAAGTGCATCTGTCCCATTCACTGTCCGACTCTTCTATTACTCCTAGTTTGAGAATCGTTTGAACTTATTAGGAACGTAGGAACAATACCAGCAAAGTGATCACAAGAGCCATAAAATGCCTAGCTATGTACACATTTCAGTTGACATAAAATAATGTTCTTCCCTTACTAACTGTTTCTGTGACAATGGTACTCTGTAATGTTTCAGTCTAACCTTCACTCCAGGTGTTGCCTCTGTGTTATGATCTACTAGTTTAGACTGCTCATGCATTCCTGAAAACACTCCTTTATTTCTTACTAGAAATTATCTTATGTGTTGTTTTTTAACTTTAGACAAGAATAAATTAACTTTACTTCGGGTAGAGATTATCTGGCCTCTCTCATATGAGCTTCAGATTACAAACTAAGCATAGAACTTTGTACTTCTTTCCATGGCTCTGATACATTTCATGTAATAGAGTTGTTCTATTTTTCTCTTTCTTGTTCTGCCTTGTAGTTAACTGTATTTATTATGTCAGTCATATATATATATATATATATATATATATATATATATATATCTATATATATATATATATATATATATATATATATATATATATATATATATATATATATATATATATATATATATATATATATATATATATGTATATATATGGTTCATCAAATACACAAAACATCGAATGGCCATAACTTCAAATTTGCCATTCATCAAATCTGTTCATTTGGGGGCTGTGCCCCCACACCCCCCGCTAATTATATATACCAACTCCGAGGTTGCACTACAATGAGGAAAGGGCATATTTACTGATCCTCACTGTACCGAGCTCCCACAAGTACAGATTCGATGAACGGCACATTCAAGGTTATAGCTGTGCGATGTTATGCAAATTCAATGTTATGCTGTACACACACACACACACACACACACACACACATATATATATATATATATATATATATATATATATATATTTTTTTTTTTGCATTTACTGGACTTTCAATACATTGTAATTTATTATAGGCATAACAAAATTTAATCTATCTGGCAAATTATTACAGTGTTCTGGCACATTTTTAAATTGTGTCTTCTCTTCTTAAGTTTCCATATTAATGTCAAGCAATCCTCCCAGATGCCTACCATACAAAAGTTTCAAAAGGTAAACTTTTGGTGGCATCTCTCTTATAGCAGACAACAAGTGGAGTAACATATGGTCCCATTTCTTTCAAGTACGTTGCCAACTTTTCTTTACATTGATTGTGTTATTAAACCCCTCTATTACTCAGTTAGTCTATAGGCAGTAGAGTGATATCTTCAAGTATTTGGCTTTGAAGCACTGACATAATGGCGAATACACCTTGACATAAAGAGAGTGCATTGGGGAGTAAGTATTCTTTAGGGATACCCACTATGGTGAGGAACAGTAACTGTTTTCTGGCAATAACGTGAGATTAGTTTTGTGTATTGGCACTGCTTTGAGAAATTCTGTGTCATAGTCAAGTATTTCTAGTCTATATGAATAGCCCTTACCTTGGTAGATTTTACTACTGGTCCCTCAAATTCTGTACCAGTTCATTCAAATGGCACTTCTATGATAGGCATTTGGATTGAGGGACTTTTATCTATAATGATGTACAATTTTTTGGCCTTCTAGACAAGAAGCATAGACGTTTTAAATCACTTTCATTATACTTGTCCAGTAAAATGTGGCTAGTCCTCTTGCTTTAGTTCTGTCCATTCCCATGTGACCTCCTAATAGGTTGTTATGGATTGATTATCTTCATTACTAGTGTTCTTATATGACACTAGCAAAAAAACGTATAGACTCGTAATTGATGTTGAGTATCATTCCCATCCTTTTTAGTCCATACAGCAGATAATCTTTTAACTCAAAGTAGAGTTAAGTATCAGTAGGAATGTCCAGTCCACTAGCCTCCCTTACAACCTTCATTATATTCTCTCTTACTCCACTTAGAGTTATCTTTCCAGACTGACAAGAAACATTGATGGCATTATTAGCAAGCGCCAAGACAAAACCTCAGAACATACAAATAAAAACAATGTTTGACATGTAGTTTGGGCTTTAGATTTTTTTATTTTTGCAAGTCAGTATAATGATTGGGTTAGGTAATATGCCCTTTTCCCGGTATTGTGCCACTTTGGAGTTGGGGGGGGTGCTTACAAAATGTTATTTTTTTTATTTGCATGTTTCAAACGTTTGTCTTACAGCATGTAAATAGTGTAAGCATTGTTTTTTCAGTTGATCTTTTGCATGTTGACTTTTTTAGGTTTAAATATTTTTGATGAATGCACTATACTACCTTCTTTTGCATCAAGCTTGAAACTGCTCAGTATAGCAGGCATGTACATATTCTAGCTGTTGTTATACCTATATATTTGCACACACACACATGTGCGCGCGCGCGCGCACACACACATACTAGTTAAGTGTTTGTTAACTAGGTGGGCAAATCAGATCATACACCCTCTTCAGTCATTATTAAGACACAAACAGGTATGTATGAGAGCCTCATGCGGGTACCATTTCATTGTTCATAAGTAGGTTCATAGGTAAGTACTAGGCTATCTGCCTGAGGGCATCTATAAGCTTAGCCAGAATGTGTTGGCTTTCGCCACCCCCTTAGATTAGTTCCCTGTGCCTCTGTCCAGCAGAGCCAATAGTTCCCTGTGCCTCTGTCCAGCACAGCTACTGCAGTAATCCCCAGGGTAAATATTCTGTTTCCCATCCACTCGTCAAGGTTTCTCTTGAAGAGTGTTAGTGAGGGGCTCTACCTAATGTATATTGGAATCCTGTTGCAAAGCATGGGGAGTCTCTGAGGCAGGAATATATCCCTCCAGCACGTCTTATTTATCATTGTGGTGAGGTTTAGATCCCTCGAGCATGTGGCTCTCGGGGATTTCTTTTTTTTTTAGGTGGAGCATGTCAATCAATTCTGGGTTGGACATGGCCTTGTATGTCTGGCAGAGATCACCTCTGATCTGATTGTGTGAGACTTGCCAGTGCAACTCTGAAAACACCGATCACAGAAGTGTGAATGGAATTAAAAGTATGCTTAGGTCAAGATTGCCATACCTCAGAGGATTCCCCTTACCCTGAGGTACAGCAATTTTGGGGAAAATTTATATAAATTACCAAGGTGTTGGAGTACAGCTTCCACATTGAGGGGGGGAATGCAAAAACTTTTTAAAGAGCACTAGCATGAGTTTTGATATTCGCTGGTTTGCTACTTAACTGTACGTATGTTTTCAAAGTTCTGGGACAACTGTGAGTCTCAAATGGCTACCACAATGTCAAATAATACATCTAGTTAATAAGCATGGAAAAATAAGACATTATAGATATAACAGGACATCATAGAGAGTAAGCAAAAGCAATATGATTGTGTACAGAAGTATTTATATTATCAGTGTCTAACAAACTAGAATAAGTGAATCTAGAATTTATGAGAAGGGAAGCTAACACATACGTTATACTCGGTTTACTATTAAAATTTTGAAATGAACTCCGTCGACTGTACTATTGTCGAACATGGAAGTTCGAAAACGGGAATGGGTTTTAGCATGGGTCGAGATAGGTGTTCAGTGTTATTCCGGACTACAAACATCTCCCCTATCTCGACCCATGTTAAAATCCATTCCTAGGTTGTTTTTTTGTCATCAATATTACCGTTTTCGAACTTCCGTGTTCGACAATAGTACATTCGACGGAGTTCGTTTCGAAATTTTAATAGTAAACCATTATGTTCATTACAAATTAGTAAAATATGTACTACATGTAGAAGAAGCAATTAAAACTGCATTTAAAATAATTTCAGTTAAGGCCAGCCAAACTATTAATATAGAATAAGAAGTCAAATACAATGACAGGAAGGCAAAATAAAGAATAAATAGGTACAAATCTATAATAAAATAGCATTATGAGCTAAATTCACTGATATGAGATAGAAGTGAAATTCAAATTCAAGTAAGATGTAAAACATATATGTGTATGGATCCCTATCAGATTAAGTTTCAAAACTTCAAAAGTCATGTGGTTGGGACCATGTGATCAAAGTTTTGAAACTTTGAACGTATTGAATGGAGATCGCGGTACAGCGCAGATTGGGAAATTTACCCTTTTGCACAATGTAGTGCAAGCTTGGAGTTGGTATATTTAATTAGCTGGGGTGTGAGGGGCACAACCACCCATGTGGAGAGTGCAGGGGTGGCTTTTGCCCACCAATGCAAAAATGCTAAAAAAATATATATATTTTTTTTATGTTTGAAGTTCCAAAACTTCAATCTTATGGTCTCGGCCATATACATTTTGAAGTTTCAGAACATCAATAAGCTGACATAATTATATGGCTAGATATACGTGTGTGTGTGTGTGTGTGTGTGTGTGTGTGTGTGTGTGTGTGTGTGTGTGTGTGTGTGTGTGTGTGTGTGTGTGTGTGTGTGTGTGTGTATACAGGTATATATACACACACACACACACACATATATATATATATATATATATATATATATATATATATATATACATATCAGTATCTATATAGGTACACATTATATATATATGCATGTGTGCATGTGCATATATGTGTGTGTGTGCGCGCGTGTGTGTGTCTGTGTCTGTGTGCGTGTCTGTGTTCATGTGTGTGCATGCGTGTGTGTGTGTGTGTGTGTGTGTGTGTGTGTGTGTGTGTGTGTGTGTGTGTGTGTGTGTGTGTGTGGTTACATGTAATAAAATCTTCTCCCATAATGTGCTAAAAGTGGATCAGTCTGTACTCCTTTGGCCTGCACCATATGTGGTTCACCACTGTAGTTGTCATCAAAGTATATGTTGGTTTAAAGTAATTACTAACCTAGTGAAAACGGTTTATTTGCCTTCGTTTGAGAATGTTGAAGCTTGCTTGGAGTTTTGCTAAGATATTTCACTTTTTATATGTTTTCCTAGACAAATAGTTAAGTTTCAAAATTAGAAAACAGTGGCCGTGCCAAACGATGAGTGCTGGAGTATTTTTGTTTCTTTACAGTTTAACTGCTTACTCTAGATATTTAACCCTCTCATTACAAGAAATGACTTCTCAGAATCATGCACACCACACTCTGTGCAGCTTTCTGTTCTATACTGGTACTGTAGATGGGATGTAGATTTCTGAGCTGTGCTTAAAAATGTCTCTTTGCTGTATATGATAGCTAGTAGTTAATATGCATTAAATTTAAGACTAAAGATTAACTTTTGAGGTTACGTTCATCAAGAGTAAAGTAAACTACACTTATACCACTTAACCTAAATTTAGCAGTAAAAATATAGTTTATTGCAAGTTAATCTGAGTTTACTGGAAAAGGTACCACATTTTCTAAGCATTCATTGTAAAGACATGGAAAATGTAATAGTTTTACAGAGCAATTTACAAACATACCTCTCAACTTGTCAGTGCAAGAAATCTGGACCAAGCCAGAAATAATGGGGGGACAAAGGCCCAAAAAATAGGGGCAGATTTTAGATATTGTTCTTATAAATTTAAAAAGTTGCTAGAAATACAGATTTTGCATTATTATCCATTTTTCTGAAGGATATGAAGTCTGAAACTCAAATATCTTGTCATTATTTACTATTACTTACTGACTTCACTCCTCAAAGATTTGCCAGAAAACCATAAATTTTATTAGTAACAGACCAAAAATATGAGCCAAAAATCTGAACATTTGATAGGTATGTCAAAATTTTATATTTTCTGTGGCAAAATAAAATAGTAAGAGATCAATAGAATTGCATACCTCTGGAAGGAAGTTATGAAAGTTACAAACATTTTAAATATGAAACAGCAATGAAATAATCTAGATTTTCACTTTGTTTATTTACTGATACATGTAAGTAATGCTTATCAGTTTATAGTAATTAAAATAATGAAGTACCACTCTCTTTGCCCCCATTTTTGTGTCCCCCAGCAGACCATCAGATGCCTGGCTGCACCATTTTTACTTTAACTGTCTCCAGTGCTATCTCCCAGGGCTGGAGTTGCACCATTTTCAGGTTAGGCAGGGAAAGTGGAGTGCAGCAGTCACATATGCTGGTCCCTATTTGCCAGGGGATGTTTTGTTTGTTAGCTCCATCTCCTCGGTAATCTGACACATTCTCATCATGTTTCTCTATCACAGGCTGAAACCCCTCCCTGACGGAGTGGATGAGCCATCAGTTCCAATATTTCCTGCCATGACATCTCCATCAGGAGAACTACTATTCATTCTCGGGTTGTCTGGCTCATACTTAAGGCTCCACCTGCATAAGCAGACTTTAAATATCTTACATGGGATAAAGCAACTTGGCAGTATTACAAGTGTAAGAAAAATGCCACTTCTTGTTTCAACAATTGATCTGATCTAAAATATTACTTTTCATGAAATCTCTTATTTTAACAAGCATTCACATATCACTTCTTAATGAATTTTGAAAAATGGACAAAACTGGCATTGCACATAAACTGTTCTGTCAGAATATTCATCAGTAATGCAGTCAGAACATGCTCACCTTTACTAAAACTGTAGCATGAAGTACTTCACACACACACACACACACACACACACACACACACACACACACACACACACACACACACACACACACACACACACAAAATTTCATAAACCTTCATAAAAAATCCTGCATTATTTTGAAGTCTGAGCTACTTCCTGGTCCTGGTTTGAGGGCTATGCACAACATCCCTCATGATTACTAATAAATGAACTCTGAGTTCACCACAGAATGAAGTAAATCACCTGAACTGTGGCAACCCCAGGACAGAGAGCAGCTTTGAAGAACTACCATTTTCTCCAGTGTTCATTGTTTTGACAATAACCACTTTTATTAAGTGAAACTTAGAAGACATGAAAAACAATAAGAATTATGTTGTTTTATCAGCCAGTTAAAAATCATATCAAGCTTTTTGTAGTTTCTAGACCTTTCGTATTAGGCAGAAAGAAACAAAATATCTACTTTTAAAAACACATACATGATTACTTTGGAACTGCATTTGCAAATTAAACAGATAGGACTTTGTTTCTGTTATCTTGATGGGAAGAAATATCCCTTCCTTGATTTATTAAAAAAATTGAGATATAACCAAGATGATGTGAAATCAGTTAATGGCTATGGTACTGAAGGGGCTCAGCAGGGAAGGGTGGGACCAAGTACCCAGTGTCAGCTCACCTATCCTGGGGATGGAAAGTGTTCCAGTCTGCTATAAGGCCAACATCTGATCTGCTGGAGAAGAGGTGCATGGAGCACAGCATATGGCCAGGCATGTACAATATGTTCTCCCCTCTCAATCTCTTTATTGTCTGGTTGGTAACAATACTTCCAGACTCTTACACAATATGCAATTCCCTCTCTGGATCTTTATTGTCTGGCTGGTAACAAAACTTCCAGACTTTTACATGATATGTAGTCCCCTCTTTGTCTCTTTATTGTCTGGTTATTTCTTTATTGTCTGGTTGGTAGCAAAACCTCCAGACTCTTACACAATATGTTCTCCCCTCTCTATCTCTTTATTGCCTGGTTGGTAGCATAACTTCCAGATTCTTACACAATATGTACTCTTCTCTCTGTATCTTTATTCCCTAGTTTGTAACAAAACTTCCAGACTATTGCATGATATGTAGCTCCCTCTCTATCTCTACAATGTCTCAGAATATGGAAGCAAGGCTTTAATTTTTAGGTCTAGTTCTATGCACTCTTTGGAGACACTACTATTCTGTAAATGTTTAATACTGTTTCTGTTATTCTAAATTACACAGGATACAGAGACAGTTTTATGGCACAGATGATTAGATTTTTGAGTGCTACTTTACTGACCTGCATTCACCTAGTAAGCCAGGCATTGTAGAAAGGATCAAGTCAGAGTGAGAGTGAGCAGCAGTTATTGGTTTGCAAACCTTGGGGAAGGTGCCAGTTCATTCCACTCTGTGGCTGATATCAGGTAGCGGATCTGTCATGTGACACTACAAGCAACAAACAGACCAGGGTCAGACACTTTGGCTAGTCAAGATCTATGTGAGTGTGAAAGTATGCATACATGACTGAGACAGGATTACAAGTTCCATTTTTGTGGTGTACCCCTCACCCACAATGGGGAGGCTGCTTACAAAAAAAACTCCCAACTCACAGCAGATGACAGCAGTTATTCTTATCTCTCTTCTGTTTCTCCTTGTGTCCTCAGATACAAGTGGCAGCTAGAAATGAATGTGCTAACAGATGATGAGGGCTGGATGGTCTGTGGTAGAACATGAATGGAAGAATCATGGAATGCAGCATTTGAATTATCAAAATGCCAATGCATAAAATATGTATCTTTTCCAATTGCTCATTATAATGATGGTTTACATAAAAATTAAAAGAAATGTTTAAGAAAAAATATTCTTTTCAAGGCAATGTTATGTTTGTCAGCATTAAACAAGATTTTTCTATAAAAGGAGTAATTTGTAAATGTATAAATCCGTTAAAAAGAAGAATATGATTACTATGTTGAAATATAATCTTAAAAAGCAACAATGATTATGAATAATGATATATGTTAGGAACATACCTCTCAATCTGGAAACATCAAAAATCTGGACAAGGCCCATGAAAAATAGGTACAAATCTGTACGCTGATTAACATCTAATTTGCATACATAATTACATAACTCTGCCCACTCTGATGGAATTATGGGATGCCAACTTTCAAACAAACTGAAAAACAGAACCAAAATATGGCACGAGTCCCCCTGCAGCCATTCCAATGTCCCATTAGCTGGCTATTTCACCCCATTTACCATAAACACTAGTGTGCATACTGCTTTACTTGTACAATGATTATTTGTATTTTATTTTTACATTTTACAGCACAACAATGCACAAACACTAAGACATCTGGTAAACAAAGCAATACTGTCTCACAATGAAAATAGACTTGGCATTAAAACTACTCTGCCCTTGAAACTCACATTCATTGAAACCCACACCACATCCAAAGAAAATGCATCTGGTCAGTGGTGGATAAAGATTACCTTTGGGCTGTTTTCACATCATTGGCCCCTTGCACACAAAACAAGAAACATACATGTGTTCTTTTCTTTGATACACCTTCCTGACTTCATTCAATTATATTCCTTGTATAACACAACACACTTGTTAGACAGAGCGCATTTAAAATTTATTGTTTGAACATTTTTCCAGTAGGCTGTACTGTAGGCAATGAAACAAAATGCATGAACAAATAATGACAAAATTGCCCAATTCAGAACATTTCCATCATAAAAGTCTACTTCCACAGCCACACTATAAATAGAATGACAGTAGTGTAAGCCATAGGCACCTTGCACATCTTCTCGCACTTATTTTCAATTTCTTTCTTTTTGGGGGGGGGGCAAAAGCTCAAAAACCAGGGACACATTTTAAACATTGCTTGTATAATTTTGTAAAGTTGCTTGAATAAAATACTGCATTACCACCATGCATTTCACTGGCAAGTTTTGAACCTAGGACCCTATGCACTACAGTCAGAGCAACATACCACTATGCCAAATCAACAGCTTCCTGAAAAAGTAGGAAGACTGAAACTTAATGGCTATCATTTAGTGAATTTGTTTCTCTCCACAGCTCTCAATCTCGTAGCACAAAAAAAACCTGAGCAAAGCTCACAAGTGGTGGTGGCTAGGGACTTTAGGCTCATTTGACCTTGTACCCACGGTACAGGGTTTGAGCCTGAGTACACACACACACAGTGTAATAGCTTTCATGCCTGAATCTCTTATCAGTTGCCTATAGCCATTAGGAAAATGCATTGAATTAATGTCTGTTACTAAGAGGTTTAATACTGTTAAAGCAATACAGATTCATTCTTCAAAAATAAGGACCATGCGTATCTGAAATTAATGTGTGCTACTACAGTTTGGAGTATACTGTAGTGTGAAATAAACCTTAAGTTACATTTCTTCCATTTTTCAAATTCCAGACTACAACTGACAGAACACAGAGAACAATTCTTGGCTGTCTGTTGATTATACAGCATACTGCTTATGATGACTCTCAAATGGAAAGCAGAAATCCTGAGTTTAAAACCTTATCCTCATTGTTAATGGAATTTCCTAACAAGAAGGATTTTCACACACTGCTGTGAAGAATGTTTAAGGAACTTGGGAAATGTAACCTGTTCAACACAGAATACAAAGCAAGAATTAACAAACCAGAAGGCAAAGGCTGCCAGTGTAAGAGAAGAAATGAAAAAAGACAAGAAGGATGCTTCTGAAATAAAAACTTGCCTAATATTCTCTCTTTGGCATTGCGTGTGAAAAACTATTCAAACATTATACCCCATGCCGCAATACACAAGCATCTCAGGGTAAGGAATTTATATTAGTACAATGAAAGTTTTAGCAGAACATGTTCCAACAAAGCAAATGCTTCACTACACACACACACACACACACACACACACACACACACACACACACACACACACACACACACACACACACACACACACACACACCATCCCCCTTACCTCCAAATCCATCTAGGAAAACAGTGAGCATCTTCTTCTGAAACTCCAGTGGGCATCTGTTTTCTAAAATAAATAAATAGATCCAGTCCCTTGAGTGAGCGTCTTCTAAAATAAATAGATCCAGTAAATCCTTTCCGGCTCTGGTAACTTTGCCGCTCGCAGATGCATTTGAACCAGAGCTGGAAATGCATGCAACGTACGAGCGTGAGCAAGTCTGACAGGCTGGTGGAGCTGATGTCATCGCGCACGTGATGACGTCAGCTCACGAAGCGCAAAAATTAAAAAAATAAAAAACAAAGTGCAAATAAATCGGAAATGAAGGGGTTCCACTTGGGAATCATGGCACCCCATTATTTGGACCCCAAAACTCGGTAAAAAAAGAGAAAATCGGGACAGTTGAGAGATATGGTTAGGAAACTTAGGGATATAACTTAAAATGAAAAAAGAAACATTTTGAAGAATAAACCAATGCCCATGATTTTGCAGAGCATATATGATTTTACATCATACATTTGTCCAGTTCCTCATAAAAGCTTTGATTTTTCTGGTAAGTCACTGAGCATTGCAGTCAGTTAATAATGTCAAACATTAGAGTTTCACATTTCTTATTGTTCAGAAAATTCACTGTAAGGCAAAACCTGTTGTTCTATTTTTTAAGTGAACTAGAGTAATGTTTAAACAATTGTCCCTGGTTTTGGGCCTTTGTCCCCCTTCATTGTTTGTCTTTTCCCAGATTTTTGAGCAAAGAAGTTGACAGGTGCACTATCCTGGAGGAATGGGGACCATGGAAAGCAAATGGAAACATCATTTCTCAATATGAAATATATTTTGATACAGCAGTAAACATCAGTAAAAATTGTCTGCCTAAATACACTAGGGTAATCAAATTTTAGATAGCATAGTAAGACTTAAAACTGCATTATATATACTGTTAATTCAGCAAAGAGATGTCAGTACAAGATTCTATGACATTAGCAGCACTGACATTTAAATATTTTATAAATGGCAAAATCAAAAGATTTTTTTATGGAAACATTTCCATCTAATGAGCATTTTGGTTCACAAGTTTGCACAAAATGTTTCATATTTAAACAGCAAGTTTACGTTTTAAAGTATTTTCCTCCAGCCCTGCCTATAATCTGATGATCATTTCAGCTTCTTAAATAACTACAATTTGCAATGCAAGATGGCTGCTACACAAATTTTATTTTGGATAGCTTTATTTACTGTACAGACCTAATGTCGTATACTGTTACAGACACTGTTTTTCTCCTGTAACAATGTTTTCCATCACTTTCATGCCACATATTTACTATACTTTTTGAGTTTTCTTTGCACTTGCTGACTGTATTTTATCATTTTGCTGGCATATTTTTCTGATATTTAGTGTATTTTTCCACACTTTAAAAAAAGCTGTTCTTTTGAATTAAGTAGCTAGTATATAGTATAAATTACATTCAAATCTGCTGAATTTAGACTGTATTGTTACACTTGAACACTATTCCAGCCATTTTACATTAGGAGGGCCCTGCCTACACTCTTGTGGCAGAAGTATGTAGTGTGAGCCTCATCTGAGCTCGAGATTACTGGAGGAAAACACATTGCGTGCTTTCCCATTGGTAGTTTAGCTTAAAAGTATTTAATTGCACCTGCATTTAAGCCTCACATTTGCACAGGTTTGCCTTGTTTTAATCTGAGCTGCTCAACTTTTGGCGACTTTTGCCAGAGATTTAGAGAGATCCTGCTGAAATCCAAAGCATCCACTGCTAAAGTCGAAAAAATAAGTACTTTTTGAGTTTTCTTTGCACTTTGCTGACTATATTTTATCATTTTGCTGATTTTTACTGTATTTTTGTGTACTTCAAAAAGATGTTCTGCTGCTTTAAGCAGATGGTGCATAGCATAGACTAGATTCAAATCTGCTGAATCTAGATTGCATTGTTACACTTGAACCATTTTAAATTAGGAGGGCCCTGCCTGTACCCTTGTGGCAGAAGTGTATAGTCTGAACCTCATCTGAGTTGGAGATTACTGGAGTAAATCTCATTGTGTGCATTCCCATTGATAGCTTAAAAGTGTTTAATTTTGCCTGTATTTAAGCTTCACATTTGAACGCAGCTGCACACCACTAAATGGGGTTCAGCAGTGTCGATACAAATGCCTTGAAAGACAATTTTCATTTAGACATCTGTTAGTGAACCCTCCCAAGCTTCCCTGCTGCATTGCAGGAAATTCAGTTGTGCATTGAGACGTGTTGCCATAATTTCCACCTCTAGCCTTCAATAGAATAAATCCCTTTGTTAATTCCTAGAGCAAAACCTGGTCAAACTATTGCACTCCCCAATAGTAGTTATGGTAAAAACCTGCCATAATGGACTGTTAGTTTCCAACCATTTCACTGGCCAGCCTAATTGACATGGGCATCCTCAGGCAATGTAGTAATTGCCTCATGTATACTGACAATCACTTACTCCTAATGGCATCACATCCAAGACTAATGATGTTTGTAACTCCTCTGTACTCAACCCTCATCAGACCACTAATACAGTACAATGTTCCCTTTTGTATATACCTCACCAGACACATGCAGCAGCTGGAGAGACCACTGAAGTTTCTCACCAATAAAATTCTGGGGCTCCAAAACATGACCTACATGGAAAGACTGAAAGCCTTGTCACTGTACTCCATATCCTACAGGCTGCTGAGCGGTGACCTGTACATGGCTTACAGAGCAGTCTCTGACCCTGCCCTAATGGAAATGCTGCATCTGCAAATCAAATAGGATAAGAGTCACTGACTCAAGGGATCTCAACCTAGCCTGTGACATTAACAGAACATGCTGGAGAGAGAGATATATCTCCCAGAGATTGCCACTCCACTGGAACAAACTCCCAATTCACATGAAGCAGAGCTCCTCAATAACCCTATTCCAGCACAACCTAGACAATTGGATGGGAGACCATAAATGCTCCTCAGGGTGGCACCTATATCCCTCATGGACAGGGGCGGTTGGTATTGATCATCGACTCGCTCTGTAAATACCAACCATCTAACCAAGTTCAGTTTGCTAACACACGTATAACATGGCTAGGCTTGTAAAGGCCCTAGGGCCATTAGCCTAGTAACATCCTATGAACCTATGAAGCTATAAAATGTGACACTATTTCATGTAAGACTGCTAGTCACTCAAAAGTCTTTATTTAAAACTCTTCACTTACAGGTTTGCACTATGAGCTGTGGTAGTGTAGTGGTAGTGTTGTTACCTCACAGCAAGAGGTTCTCCTGTTCGATTCTCTTCTGGAGTGCCTTCTGTGTGGAGTCTGCATGTCCTCCCCGCAGTCGAGTGGCATTCGAAAAACATGTGTGAATGGGTGTGCCTTTGCTGTAGGCTGGGCGTCGGGCTGGCAATTCGGCACCATAAAAATAAAATCTACTGCCAATCATTAGCGGAACGGAGTTTTGCTGTGGCGACCCCTAACTGGGAAAAGAACAACAACAACTTACAGTCTTGCACTACAGCCATCAAATTAGATATAATGCATTAAAATGGACTGAGGGATTATAAACTGCAAGAATAAAATGGTGGTTGAAAGTAAAATGGTAGTTAATCAAATATTAAGGAAAAATGTGAGAAGTTAGAAATGAGAGTAAGGGAGAACACTATTGTTAGGACTGACAATGCTCAGGCTAGCTACTGTGTGATTCAAAGACATGCTAATGAGCCAACAATGAAGTGTTTCTCATCGGAGCCATAACTGTATTTGAATCACATTTTCTCACCATCACAATAATTGACCTACCTGAGGTTGCGATGCGATGTTCTGGTCTCATCTCGAGATACTGTTATTTGAGATTTCTGTATTTCAAGCATGTAAAGTGAATCCATGATGGAGCATTGAACTAAGCACTTTGCAGAACAAAAAAATAAACAGCTGATTCAGATGGTGTATATTAAAATGATAGTATTTCCAGAGGAGATAGTTGGTCAGTGCTTGTAGTTAACAAGTCGCTTATCCACAAGCACTTATTTTAGATGTGCAGCATAAAAACACATTAGCATAAGGCCACAGCATTGAAAATACAAAGGCCCTTGAAAAGGAGAAGCATCCTGATAAAAATATGGACATCTAATTTGCATACAAATTGAATACAAAAGAGCACATAACTTCCTGCTTCTACGAGCGTGGAATACTACACAAACACTTTTCAAAATCAGAGAGCGAGAAAATGATGGCAAAATATAATCTCATCATCAAAGAGACTGTAAAATCTGTAGACTTAATTGAACTGTATTACCAAATTCTACCACACAAGATCATTTATTTTTGCTTCTGAAAGAGGGAGTTGTAGGATATGTGCCCTCTTTAAATTATTGTTGTCACAAGAATGCCAGCATTGTACTATGGTTTTCTGTAAACTAGATACCTTCAAACAGCACATGTAATGGGGGAATTCAGTAAATGTTTTGAATGAGCAAATGAAACCTGCAAATTGGGACATTCCCCTAAAAATAGGTACACCCTGTGCAGGGATAAGTCAAGCCTGAAAGTAGGTACATTCTTCCAAAATAGTACAGTTGAGAGGTCTTATGTGCTTAGTGCAAAAATAACTAGCTACAGAGATGGGAATGCACCAGGCAATGAGAAAAAGTTACAGAGATTTGCATTTTCAAAACAATATAAATGTATATGTAGAAAAAAGTAAACAACGGATGTTCTTTTAATGAGCCATATAATATGGACTTGTTTATTTGTACTTCAATGTAAAAAGAAAACACCACTGGAAGAGCATTCAATGACAGATAAGATAACGGCTATTCTGTCATTCTGAGTGCGGAGAAATAGATACAGCAATCAGATAAAAGTGTCCGTAGCATCATTAAACTGAACTGTGCACCGTATTTTTTTCATTTATTACGTTTTGGATTTGTTGGTTATCTCACTATCTATGAGGAATGTGGTTAGTTTGGAGGTACAAACAGTTCTTTAGTGTACTTGACTGTAGCATCACACAGAACTATGTGGAGAAAAGGCATCTTATTTTTTCTCAGTGTTCCAACAGTCAGGTTAAATGATCAAAGCTGGTAAAATGATATGATCTGAATAACATAAAAGGTGGCTGCTTTGGCCTCATTATTGCATTAACTTTTTCTTTGACTTGACCTACTTTGTATAGCATTTGCAACTTTGACGATTCACAAATCTCCTGCAGGGAAAGAGAACAAAAGTCCCCCAGATGTTTAATCTTAATGGTTGGTAGGCAACTCATCAGGTTCATTCCTGAAAGTAATGTTTAACAAAACCTAGCATTGTTTCTGTACTGAGAAGTAATACAGGATTAGTTATCTTGAAGAATAGCTTAGTATGAATAGATTGTTGAGTCTTCCACGAACACACAAAGTCTTAGGTTAAATTCCACACGTTTTATTGAAGAAGGAATTGAAGAAGAATGAAAAACTGCAGACTCCACCTCCATGACTTAAAGGGGTGAAACCTTGACTGTGTCCCAAGGTTCGATTAGCAGCTTGGAAACTGGAGGGGGGGTGGAACGGGAGTGAGAGGGCAATGTCAGTTTATCCCTTCTGAGAGGAAGAAGGCTGTGTATCTTTGCTTAGGTCACACTTAGGCGAAGGTAGCAATCGTTGTACTTGAGGGAGCAGCAACAGGAAGGATAGGAGTTCCATGGAAGGACAGATATCTTCTTGGTCCAGCAGTCTGTCTTTTTCCCTACCATTTAACTAGCTCTCCTCTCCAGAGAATGAATGGGCTGCTGCCTCCTTCCAGGCAGGAGATAAATGTGTGGTAGTGCTTGGGGTGGCAGGTGTCTGGCTGTTGCCTTAGGAGAGGAATCAATGGGTAGATGGGGTAAAGGAATGGGAGCCATTGGGCAAGGCCTAGAAGAAAAGAGAGGGAAAAACTACAATGTTTGGAAAACTCTTAGGTTTTTAATGATTTCAGCTTCATTCATTTTAAATTATGGAAATGACAGTGCAGTACAAGCAAAACTGTTGTCACCAATAAGGATATTGCTCACTTGGGACAATAAAGTATTTCAAACAACTATCATAACTTCTTTTCTATAGCACAGGATGTTAAGCTGTTGCAACTGTTTCTAGGCAGGCTAATTTATTTAGATCATGAATGCCATAAATCCTTTGACAGAATTTCTGGAGTATTACAGAATTTGACATTGGTCTCAGGTTCACTTAAGAAAATTAAACCGCATGGGCCCTAGGGAATTTCTGATTTGCTGCTTGATTCTGTTCTAAGGTGCAAACTATTTCTGATGTTGATGTAAGATGTTCTAGCTGATAATTTCGTCATTTGCATAAATGATGCACAGTTGTGGCAACATGTAAATTCAACATGCAAGCAAAGTCTAAGAATTTGACAAGAGCTTTGCAAGCTCCATGACTTGTCATAAAGTTATTCTTCCTTTCACGTAAATGTTGGTACTACTGCAGGTATGAGTTCAGCTAATAATCATGGCAGATCTGATGGCTTCTTCAGTAACAACTGAAAAATAGATGGTTCCAGCTTATAGCTGCCTGTGACAATGCTTCCAGTTCTTTCATGTATGTCTCTGATTATTGCTCTAGTTTTTAGGTGTAAAATACTTCAAAAAAGGTACACAAATTCATGTATTAGACAACTTTGTTTTTCATTCCACTTTCCTAAGCCTCATACTAACAAAAAAAGAAGTCATGTACTCACCATAATGTACCATGTTTGTTGTCCATAATCTCACCTTCATTCTTGATGGTTGGGTTCGGAACCGAGCATCGGTTCTGACTCAGCCATATACTAAAGCTCAAGAGCTTTCAGTGGCTCGAGGCTAAATACTACCCCAATATGCCTTGCAACTGTTACCCAGATCTTGTTTGAGACAATTAATCACTAGACTATGCAACCCAATACAACTACTACAACAGATCCTCTGCCGATAATTCCTAAGGTATGAAGGGAATCAGGAACTTATAGCCAATTTTAGAGAAGGTCCTCTCGATCCTCCGGGAAGGGGGAAGGAGAGTGGGATGCAAGAATGAAGGCGAGATTATGGACAACAAACATGGAACATTATGGTGAGTACATACACTTTTTTATGTTATGTTGTCCTATCTTGCCTTCATTCTTGGTAGTTGGGACAGTGTCCCCAGCACCTTCTTACTTGGGTGGCTCAAGGGAATAAACTCTTCAGAACAGTGGATCCAAAGGATGTCCTGTTCTGGGAGGTTACATCTACTTTGTAATGAGTGATAAAGGTATGAGGGTTAACCCATGTGGCTGCAGCACAAATTGAATTCAAAGGGAGCCTAGCTTGAAAGGCAGTGGAAGTCGACATTGCCCTAGTTGAATGCTCTCTAATTTTTTCCAGCAGCTCTTTATTCTGAGAGTTATAGGCATAAGTAATGGTGTCTGTAAGCCATTTTGATAGGGTCACTTTTGACACTGAAGTTTCTTTTCTGTTTTCTGAGAATGAAAGAAACAGTTGATCAGATTTTCTAAACTCCTTTGTCCTATGTAAGTAGAAATGTAGCTGCCTATGTGCATCCAATTGGTAAAGCTCATATTCTGCCTTGTTGCCATAATTGGGGAAAAACACCTGTAACTCAATAGACTGATTTAAATTGGCCTCAGAACAAACTTTTGCCTGAAAGGAAGGATTTGTCCTGAGAGATACTCTGTCATTGTGGAAAAGCAGATAGGGGGGACAAACAGACAGAGCTTGCAGTTCTGAAACCCTTCTAGCGGAAGTAATGGCTATCAAAAAGATTGTCTTCCAAGATAAGAACTTTAGTGGGCAAGAGGAGGCTGGTTCGAATGGAGGAAGAATTAAGGAGGATGGCACCAAATTTAGATCCCAAGGAGGTGGTGGTTCTCTTATGGGAGGTCTTAAAAGGAATGTGCCCCTCAGAAAGGCTTTGCATAATCTGTGGAACATTATGTTAGATGCCATATCTCCTACATGGTAGTTTGATATAGCAGCTAGTTGTACTTGTACCATGGCTGCTGCTGCATCCTGATTAAAGATTTCTGTTAAAAATGCCAAGATTGCTGATATAGGGGCTGTAAAAGGGTCTATATGGTTCTTGTCAGCCCAGCAGGAAAACCACTTCCATTTGCTTGTATAAAGTTTCCGAGTTGTATTCTTGTGCAACAAAACCAGAATGTGTTGCACTGCTTGGGTTAGATCTGGAAGCCTGGCTAAGATGGGAAGTGGAGTAACCAAGTCGTCAGCTGGAGGCTTTGAAGAGATGGGTGGAGCTTTCCTGACTAATGAGTCAGAAGATCCGGCACTGGGTCCAGAATCGAAGGCTCCTCCAGAAGATGGGGCCACAGAAAGGGGAACCATATCTGACGAGGCCAATAAGGAGCATTGAGAATCAGCTTGCAACTCAACAATCTGGATGTCTTGAGAACTTTGGGTATTAATAGGAACGGGGGAAATGTGTAAAGAAGTCCCGGGGACCAATCATAGGTTCATAGGTAGGTACTAGGCTATCTGCCCGAAGGCATTTATAAGCCTAGCCGGAATATGTTGGCTTTCGCCACCCCCTTAGATTAGTTCCCTGTGCCTCTGTCCAGCAGACCCATTAAAGTGATCCCTGGGGTAAATGTTCTGTTTCCCATCCACTCATCAAGATTTCTCTTGAAGAGGGTTAGCGAGGAGCTCTACCTTATGTAGATTGGAATCTTGTTCCAGAGTATTGGAAGTCTCTGGGACAGGAATCTATCCCATCAGCACATCCTATTTATTGTTGTGGTGAGGCTTAGATTCCCGGAACGTGTGGCTCAAGGGGATATGGTTTTTTTTAGGTGGAGCATGTCCATAAATTCTGGGTTGGACATGGCCTTGTATGTCAGGCAGAGATCACCTCTGAGTAGGAGGTATGCAACCGAGTACAGCTGGAGTTTCTTCAGTCGAGCTGCATAGGGCATCTGCTTGAGGCCAGTGATCCTCTTGGTGAGGTACTTCTGTGGTCTTTCCAGTTGTTGCAGGTGTCTTGTAAGGTACATCCCAAATGGGGTATTGTACTCTATGATGGGTCTGATGAGTGATGTGCAGAGGGGCCCAATGACCTCTTTCGATCTGGATGCAAACCCTTTTGTGATTAGGTGGGCCGCATAGAAGGATTTTCTAACCACTTTGGCAATGTGATTATCAAAGGAAAGGTTACTATCCACTTGGGTCCCCAGATCCCTTATTACGTCTTCCGTATTTAGGGGGCTACCACCTATGTGATTTATGGGTACTTTGTTTTTTGTAAAGGGGATGACTATGCACTTTTTGGCATTTAGCTTGAGGCCATGGTTTTGACACCAGGTATCTGTCTCAATGAGACCCCTTTCGAGGATGTCTGTGTCAGCTGGAGAGTCAATTATAGCCCCTAGTTTGCAGTCGTTTGTGAACTTTGTCAGCCATAGTCCTCCTGTGCTTGCCTGTACCTCTGAGAAGTGTATGCCGAACAGGAGGGGTCCTAGGACTGAGCCCTGGGAAATGCCACTTGTAACCAGTTTAGAGTCAGACCTACCTCCTGCACTCTTACCATGTGGGTTCTGTCCGTGAGCCAGTTGGCAACCCATTTCATTATGTAGGGGTTTATGTTCAGGCTGGTGAGCTTGTCTACAATACCTGAGTGGGGAATGGTGTCGAAGGCCTTTGCAAGATCTAGGTAGGCTGTGTGGACCACCTTTCCCTCGTCTATAGCCTTGGTAATGGTCTCAAAGAAGTCCACCAGGTTTAGAAGGCATGATCTGCCCTTAACAAAGCCGAACTGGGTAGGGTGCAGTGTTTGGAGGTTCCCAGTGTCTCTGTTAATGAGATCCATGATCATGCACTCCATGGCTTTGCAGACCAAGCTAGTCAGGCTTATAGGGTGATAGTTCCCGGGGTCTGTTGTGGCTCCACCTTTGTGGAGCAGAATAACCATTGCTGTGTGCCACTCTGTGGGCACATAGCCTGTGGAGAGGCTGAGTTTAAACAGTGTGTTTAGGTGAGGGGTTAGTTCATCTTTGAGCTCATGTAGGACGCAGCCTGGGACACCGTTCAGTCGCATTGTTGCTGTGTTTTTGGTTTTGGAGAGGGCTGTTTTAACCTGAGTGTCTGTGATTTCAGAGGCACTACATAATTCTGGTACAGTTATGGGCCCATTTGGGGGTGAGAGGGGGGTGAAGTTTGCACTGAACCTGTCTGCCAGGATATTGGTGATATCGGTCGGTTCAGTGTATTTTGTGCCAGTCTGCACTAGCTCCAAGCAGATCTGAGCATTGCCACTTAGATTCTTGACATAGCTAAAGAATGCCTTGTGGTTATCTTTGGAGTCCATGGCAATTTTTCTTTCGAAGCTAGCCTTGGATGATTTTATGAGGGATCATAGTTTCTTGCTGATACTGATCAGGGATGTCTTCCCTTCTTGGGATTTTACTCTTTTCTGCAGTAGTTTCCTCCTTCTATTGTATATCTTGTTTGTGGCAGGGGTCCACCAGACTGGTTTCCTTTTCTTGGAGGAGTGAGTCTTGGTTTTGTTTGGGATAGCACGATCCATGCATTCTTGTAGGTGCCCGTAGAGTGCATTAGTAAAGGATTTTGCAGCTTGGACAGCGTTATCCTTTAGCATGGGGGCTTTGAAACCTCCCACCTCGGTCTTACGTGAAGTTTGCTTTTGAAAAGTTTTTCATGGTGGTTTCTTTAACCGGGGTGGTGGTGGTGGAATGTGGATATCCAGAGTGATTCATTTATGGTCAGATCTAACCAACGAGGGGTTGACGTCCGGTGTGGATCACCAGTTGCCCATGTTGGTGATGACCAGGTCCAATATGTTGTCACCTCTGGTGGGGGTGTTGACCAGTTGAGCCAGGGCGTTTGAGTTTATAAATTCTAGGAAATGTTGGGCAAGGGAGTTTTGTACTTGAGTAGTTCTCCCAGTTAATGTTTGGGTAATTGAAATCACCCAATATCAGGGTGTTCGGTAGGACCCTTATGTTTCCCATTGTTTTCAGGAATGTGAAGTGGGGGTCCTGGGACATGGTGGGTGATCTGTAGCAAGCTATAATTTGAATAGCAGTTTTGCCCATTGTTAGTTGCACGTGGATGATCGCTGAAGCATCGTGCTGTGCCACTAACCTGGAGGTGTGGGTATCCTTGATGAATATGGATACGCCCTCACCTTTTGTATTTCAGTTCGGGTTTTGTGGCTGAAATGTATGGCATGAGTTGTAGCCTGGTAGTGCTGGGGTGCTCTCTGGAGCCTTAAACCAGGTTTCTGTTACTGCACATATATCGATTTTCTCCATACTGAGGAGTGCCTCGAGTGCATGCATTTTGAGGTTTAGACTTCTGGCATTGAGTAGCATTACCCTCTGTTTTTTGTTACTTGTGCTATTTACAGTGATGGGTTTGTCTTTTGAGCCTTGCCTGAAAAAGGCAGTATGGGGGTGGCAAGAGCCTTGGCCAGTATTCGAAAGCCTAAGGGTGACAGGTGCAAGCTGTCTCTAGCAAAGCAGCGTGGCTTGTTGAGCATGTCATCCCAGGCTGACAGACACTGGATCCCCTTTGAATGACATCAGAAGCTTATCCAATTGTTGAAATTTATCATTTTTTCTCTATACCATGGTATCATTCTTGGGGGCAGGATGCTACTCAGGGTCAGGGTCATACCGGCCTGGGCTGCATGATCAGAGAACTCCTCCATGTCTCTTTTCATGTAGTCCAGGGAGGTACAGCTCAGGTCATTCACACCAACATGGACAATGACAGAGTCATATTTGTAATTTTTCTGGAGTGACCAGAGTGCTTGTGTTATGTGGCGGATCCTGGCACCCAACAAGCAGCTAACAGTAACCTTCTCCTTATTCAGTTTAGTGAGTGGGACGTAAGTGTGCCTGACTATAGAGTCACCTATTACTAGTGTGTTGGGTATGCTATTTTGTCTTGAGGGCTGTGATTGCTTGGCACACTGATTTTGTGAAGTATGTGTTTCATGGCTTGTGTTGGGGGGGGGTGGAGGTTGCTTGGATGTCTGCTTTGGAGGTCTCTGTTGCTTTTGCAGATTTTTATTTAGAGCCTTCGAGTATGTTTTCATGTATTTATGTGTTTTTTTTTGCCTGTGATGGTTTCATAGGTCTATGTGAGACTGGTGGTGTGATGCAAGTAATTCCCTTCTCCTCTTGACTGTCTGGTCCAGTCTTGGGTTGAGAGAGCTTAGCCTCCAGTTTGGCTGTATAATTGCATCTCTCGCATGTATTGGTGTTTGGTGAAGGAGGAGAGGGTTGTCTGTGTACATGAGGCAATTGTAACATTGCCTCAAAATGCCCAGATTCACCAGTTGGACCAGAGAGTACACCTGAAACTGCCCTTTGGACATGCCTGGATAGGTACAGTGAACTGTTTTACTGATTGGTTGGTAAGGTCGAATAGAGTATAGGGGGGTCTAGTGCTAAGGTTTATTAGTGCTTGCTATGAGTTTTGAGCAAGTGCTGGGATGAAAAGTTAATGGTTTGAGTGCTTAAGTTGAAAGTTTGTCTAGTTCCAAGGGAAAAATTGAAGAGGAGACTTTGTGGAGCCGGGAATAGTTATACCCTAGCTAACCCAGCGCGCAAAACAGCGCAAATGCAGGTTTTATAGCAGGGAAATGAAAGAGATAGAAATTAACCCAAAATGGCCAATAAGCTACTAATTTCTGGGCAGAAACCACTCCTCCAGGGACAGATAGGTGGCTCAAAGCTCCCTCTCTCTCACAGTGAACAGAGAAATTTCCTTCTATCCCATTGTCAAACTCTCTGAGCCTCTCGACAGAGGGGATAGAATCTGGTTCCACCTTGTTTGTTGATGTACCACGCCACAGACATATTGTCTGTTTGTATTGCAATCGTACCTGTTGGAAGAGAGCTCTGGAATGCTTGCAATGCTAGGAGCACCACCCTCAACTGTAGGACATTGATTTCCAAGTGATATTCGTGTTCTTGCCAAGTCCCTTGGACAGTCTGTCCCAGATAATGCCCTCCCCCATCTGGGAAGCATCCGTGGTTACCATAGCTACAGGTTGAGGAAGAACAAATGATCTGCCTATCGTTACCTGCGTGGACTGAAGCCACCATTGTAGGTCCCATTTGCATGTGTTTGTAATGAAAATCTTGTGTGACATGGACAACTCCTGCATGGAACACTGAGTGAAAAGTAGCCACTGTAATATTCTCATGTGGAGACATGCCAGTGGGACTAGTGTTATTGCAGCTGCATTGAACCCAGAACCTTGAGGACAAATTTTGCTTGCACTTTTTTCTTCTTGAGCAATATTGACACCTTATGGTGCAGCATTTGAACTCTTTCATGAGTCAGTTTTGCCATCATGTCTTTTGTGCTTAAGTCTGCCCCTATAAAGGTAATATGCTGTGATGGCAACAAGGCAGATTTTTCTAAGCTTATAGTAATGCCCAGCTCTGAGCAGAGATGGATGGTGGTGTCTCTTGTCCTGGTTAGTAGATGCTCAGTGGTAGCGGTCATGAGTCAGTTGTCTTAAGTATGGAAACACCTGGAATCTTTAACGCCTCAGGTGAGCTGTAACTACTGCCATACATTTGGTAAACACTCTTGGGGCTGTACTGAGGCCAAAGGGCAGAGCTCTGAATTGGTATTGACTTGCTCCCAGCCAAAATTGAAGATATCTTCTGGAGTGCCTGTCCATCTTTATGTTTGTAGTATGCATCTTGAAGATTTATGGAGCACATCCAATTGTCTTGTCCCAGAAAAGGGAGCATAGACTGCAGTGTTCCCATCCGGAACTTGGTTTTCTTCACTGACTTGTTCAGTTTGCTGAGATCCAAAATTGGTCTCTTGTCCCCTGTTTTGGCACTAAAAAGAACCTTGAATAAACTCTGGATCCGATTTGATCTGCGGGGACTTCATGGATGACTCGTTTTTTCTAGCAACCTATGAATTTCTAGGGTTGCTTGATCCCTTTGACTGGGTGGTATGTCTGGAATAGATTTTGATGGAAGGGGTGGAAGGCAGAAAGGAATGTTGTATCCCCTAGATATGATGGACTGTACCCATTTGTCTTGAGTCATGTCCAGCAGGCTATTGGGTACAGTGATAATCTCCCCCTACTGCCTCCAAAGGTGGACAGGTGGGCCTCCTTTCAGGAGCACTGGAAGGGTCTACCCGAGAATGTATCTCTGTCACCCTGATTCTGTGGACCCCCTCTGCTGCGAGTTTGGCATCTTCCATTGTTATTCCTCTGCCCCTGGTGTAAAATTCATGACAAGCATCCGGCGAGGCTCCTTTGTATTTTTGGAACCACATTTGTCCACCCTTCCGACTATTAGGATAAGGTCTAGTAGGAACAGAAGAAACATACTCCCATGGCAGACAGAATCTTGCCACCTTGTTCATTCCTGGTGAGAGTCTCCTTCATATTTTGGCCCAAACAAGGATGAGCCATCAAACGGGGCATCAATAAAGGAAGATTTGAAGGGTTCAGCAAACTCACAAAGACACATCCAGGAATGTCTCTTTAGATATTCCTGTGTCTGCAGCCCTGCTTGCCCCATCGGCCTCATAAGAAATGAGGTGCATGGAGGAGTTAGTTATAGAGGTTAAGGTGGCAAGCTGGGAGTTTATCTTGTCAGATACCCCCACAACTGTAGCAGGGTATTTCCTAGCTCATTGAGGAGATCCCTCTGAAGATGGTAAAATGGGATAAATAATTCAATGACCTAAGGGTAATGGCTGCTGAATAAAACATACGCTTCCCGTATTTATCCATCGTTTGAGACTCCTTGTTCAGTGGATGGACAGATGCAGAAGGTTCAGCTAGTTCATTCTTGGTGGCCACTGCCACCACCATAGCATCTACTGGGGCACCTTTGGTCAAAAACTGTCTTCCGGAGAGGTAATGAACTTGTTGGGCCTCTGCAGAATCGGTTCCACCGACTCTGGAGAGCTCCACGCCTTTCGATTGACTACACCCAGGAGCTGGTTGAAAGGCAGAGACACCCATGAGATGGAGAGTCAAGAAACAAATGCCTCCAGGTACACTGACTCATCTTCAGAAGGGGAAAGGGTTTTCCAGCCACCTCTCTGTTTCAGGATCTCTAGAATGTCTGAAAAAGAGACATCCTCAGAGGGTGACCGTGGAGACCCTTCTGAATCTTCTAAGTCGGTATTGGATGTGATAGACTGAGGGGAGTTTATGTGTTTTCTCTTACACATTCTCTTCCGAGGGACCTCCTCAGGGGGATGTTTCGGGGAGGTTTCAGAAGAGAGGGTTTCACCCATTTGAGCATCCAGGGCATAGGTTCTCTACAGTGGGGCTGGAGGGATGGTGTAGAGGTTGACACTGGCCCTTTGGGGGAAGAGTAGCTGTAGCTGAGGGTGGAGCAGTCTCAGAGGAAAGCGTACTCCTCATCACCTCAAAGTCACCCCGATCCCGGGTTGAGAGAGCCTCCGGCTCCGCGGAACCAGAAGATCTTCCCCATGCCAAGGAGGATGGCTCCAAGGCTGATGTGGGCACCAAACTCACCTGTGCTGAAGCCCCAAGTGGAAGAGTCAGATCCAACAAGGGTTCGGTTTGACTCCCCCCTGGAACCAATGAGGGAGTCTTGACCCCCTAACCCCTTGATGGACGACAACTTCGAAGTGGTCAGAGCGGAGATCGGCACAGAAACTCCGGGAATGGATTTTGGGTCCAACGGTTCCACCACTATGACTTCCAGGCACTCTGACTCTAAACTTGACTGAGTCAGAGGAGGAAAGTACAGTTTTGTACCTACCATAAATGTAGATGTCCGATAGGTATGCATCTGCAGTCCTTACATATGGGTTGTCCTGCCTCAGGCAGCCCTTCGGTCGGCCGGATTCCAAAGTCTGGGTCCAGCGTCAGCTGATGTCGCCCCTTCCCCGACGTCAGAGCACCTGAGGTATAAAAGTGTCAGCCGATGCCATCTTCCTCAGTTTTTCTTGCCCCAGATGCCAGGTGCCCTCTAAGGAAGGCTAAATTTGGTAGAAATACAAAATATTGCAAACATGCACAGTAATATAAAACAAATACACCATAATAGATAACCCCAGCTAGCTGTAAGAGGGATATGTACCCAAGAAGTACCACAGAGGGGAAGGAGGGAGGGTAAACCTGACTGCAGATGCATACCTATCGGACATCTACATTTTATGGTAGGTACAAAACTGTACTATGTCCTTCAAGGATGCATCTGCAGTCCTTATATAGGTAGAATACCATAGCCAAGCTGGGGGGGTGGTAAAGAAAATGATGTGTGGTGAAAAAAATGCCCTGGGACTACGTAGCAAAAAAGCTACTCTGGATGGAATATATAAGGGTAAGTAATTGTGGAAAAATGTGTGCACGGAGCTCCAGCTCAGCTTAGCAGTCCTTAAAAGCCACCCCTCTTAAGAAGGCTAGGAGGCTGTGGGCTGGGTAGTGGCTGTGGGGTGAAGGGTCTGCTGTGTTAGCTGGCACAGCTTTTCCATATGAAAAGAATATTTCCATCAATTTCATTTCCCTTTCCAATTGTCTGTTTTGAAATTGGAAATTGCTTTTGCCTGCAGCACCTGCAGCTAACAGCTTTTTTTTTCTGAAAGTCTCTCTGTTAAGTAGTAGTAACTGTCTGTAACTGTCTGTGTATGCAGAAGTTTGCAGAGTTTCTTTCCCTTGTTTTGTGGGCTGGAAAAAGGAGGAGGGTGGTGATATGAAGGTTCCTGGGACCCACCCCCCCACCTTTGGCATGAATGAGTGGTTGAAGGAGACTCAGACTCTGTCCTGATGAAAAAAAAGAAATGGTTGTACTGCCCCTAAGAGGCCTGCCTGTTCTTTGTCTGTATTTGCTGCCAGAAGGTGGCCTCAGAAGGCAGGGAAGAAAGGAACTGAAAATGCTGCCCTGAAGATGCTGCTGGTTCAAAGTGAGGTTTTTTTGAAGTCATGAGTTAACATGAATGTAGGCACTGGTGGTTTTCTTTGATGTTTTTTTTTTTAGGATTTATTAGGAAACTTAATTAGGAGGATGAGAGAAGACAGGAGAAGGTATTATTGACAGCTGCTGATTCTGCTGAAATTGCTGGAAATTTGAGAAGGCCATAAGATTATGGAAGAGTAAGAAAGGCCATTCGTATGTGTGATATGTGTCATGCTCATCACTGTCATAGCTACTTGCTTGTGCCTCAAAGTGTGGATCTTTTCCTCAATTTTAGTAAATCTTCTGAAAGTGGGAAGATGTCTTCTTTCCATGATCCTTCACTCTCTCCTCTATGTTTTCTCCTTTTGATCAAAGGTATTCTCAGGCTCAGCTGCAGGGTTTTCAGGCTGGAGGCTTGCAGGTGTTGGGTTTTGCTGTGGAAGTTGTGTCCAGTGTGAGTGAGGGTGGTAGTTTGTGTGGTAGTGGTTAGAACAGTGTGTTTGTGAGTGGTGCCCAGGCAGTCCTTGGCCAGGAATCACTTATTAGAAGCTGCTCATCTTGCTTTTAAGACCTTTCTTTTGAGTTAGTGGGGTGGGTGGAAGTGTGGTAGTGGTTGATATTCCAACTGAAGAGAAGTCTCAGACTAACCATGACCAACTTCCAGTCTTGTGGCTGGTGAATTTCTTCAGCTGATGATTGTGGTGGGAAAAAAATCACATGTGATCCTCCCCTCCCCTGTGTTGTGTGTTATCCGAAGGAAGTCAGGGTCTGGCAGAGATTGTTCCTTCAGCCAGGCATGTCTCGTATATGCACCTGCACCTGTCATTGCTGACCTACATGAAGCTTCCATATCATAAACAAGACCAAATTGCCTAACCTGTTGTGAATTATGTACTGATTCCTGAGACCTGAAGTGATCTACGGGTTAAAGGTCTTTTTTCGTTTTTCTGCAATTCATCTAACAATACTCTTGGTACTGTATCAATTGACAATTTGACAGCCCTCATAGACAAAGGCGACATCAGCCGACGCCGGACCCAGACTTTGGAATCCGGCCGACCGAAGGGCTGCCTGAGGCAGGACAACCCATATGTAAGGACTGCAGATGCATCCTTGAAGGACATCCAAAGGTTTGAGGAATCCAAAAGTACTGGGGTTGGCTCCACGACTGTCTGGGCTAGACTGGTGAGAATTTTTGCCAGGGCCGGTGTATGAAGCATCCATCTAACCACCCGCTCCATATCATCATCCAAAAGGCTCCTGGATGATCGAGAGGAATGGGAAGACTTGTGGCTGCCCACCACTGATTGCAATAGAGGAGACTGTGGCACTGAACAAATCGGATCCAAGGATGGTGACCAACTCCTCTTTGGACTACTAGATGGTTCAGAAATGTCAGGTGGAACCGAAGTAGACTTTTCCTTCTCAGAACAAACAGGTTTCGGATCCAAAGAACTCAATTTTTCAGGTCTCTTCGACAGCACAGATGCTAGAGCCAAAGATGTTTTTAATGATTTGTCTGAAGGTTTGGAGGCCTGAGTCCCTTCAATTCCCAAATCAAAAGGCCCCTTTAACAAACCCCAAAGAATTAGCTTACTTTTCCGTTCCTGCAGGACTCTTAAACTAAACACATGGCAAATGGAACAGGAATCCTGCAGGTGGACGGCACCTAAGCAATACACACAACAAGTGTGGCCATCAGTGATTGACATTTTTTGTGTACAAGAATCACACTTTGTAAAGCCAGACTGTTTGGTTTTTTTAGACATCCTGTCACTATTAGTCAAGATTCACAAACAGTAGTGAAAGGCACCAAATTAGAAAAAAGGATTTCACACAAGTGTATACTACAAACACAACTATTCTAAAAGGAGAAACAACATTTGTTTTTTTTGTTTTTTTAAGGAGAGTAAGAGTAAAGAAAATGTTAAAGGAGGGTGTCTAACTTAAATGACTCACTCCTCTAACCTGAGGAGATGCCTCTAATTTAAATGGTGAAAGGAATACCAGGGGGAGCTCTCTAACTTAAAACAGGATAAGGAGAGAAAAAAGGGAATTCTCTAACTTAAATGGATTCCTAAAAGGGAGGGGCAGAGCTAGATAGAAGCCTAAGAGAAAAATGACAGCCCACACAAAACCAAAAAACAGACTGGAAAAGCCCTTTAACAAGAATAAGAAAACCTTAAGATATAGCAAACATGGAGATTATTCTACTATGCAATTATAATTTAACAATTATACAAAAGGTTAAGAAAAATTCCACTTTGCCTGAGCCAGCAGAAAAGCAATTCCAAAGCTTCAAGTGGCAAACGAGATTTGGGAAACAGTTGGTAGGCATCTTGGGATAGTATGTAGCCTCGAGTCAGTGAAAGTTCTCAAGCTTTAGTATACAGCCGAGTCAGAACTGATGCTCGGTTCCAAACCCAGCCATCAAGAATGAAGGCGAGATAGGACAACATAACGTCTGTAGTCTTATAATCACATTATTTAACAGAAAAACAAATTGTCACTTATGATTAATGGTACACCATACAAGGCATTGTTGTCTTTTTACTCAAAGACGTGGTTGTCTTTCTCATAGATGGTGCTGCTGAAGCTGTGATTGTAGGTTTTTAAACTACTGTTCCTTTCTGACTCGATCTTGATATCAGATGCTAGTCTGCTTGCCTTCTTGATTCAATTTTCATCCTGAAGTTATTTTCTAAAGCTGAAATATACCAGGCAGGGTACTGTAACAACCTGCTCACTTACTGTGATGTGGTAGTAGCTGTAAAATAATGAATGCATATTACACATTTGGGTTGCACACTTAGGCTTATAAGGGCCCTAATGGTTATTGGGTTCCTATTACGTGATCGCAGACACATTTTGTCAACCGTAAAAGAACAAAAAGGCAAAATAGTGAAGCGGCTTTTAAGCAAATTCTTTCCCTGGGAAAGAATTCCCTTTGCCGCTTCTGTTACTTTGCTGTTTTCGGCACTGTGGTGCGATTTCGGAGTTGGCATATTTAAGTAGGGGGTGTGGGAGGGGCAAAGCCCCCTACATTATGTAATGTTTTAAAGTTTCTTTTTTTTATGGAACAGCGATTTTCTGAGGTTTCGACATTGTAAGCCTTCACTTACATGGGGTCAATTAATCATTGTTCGCTTTTGTAAGCATGTGATGATATAATATAGACCCATGGTTATCAGCCTAGCATACACCTATGAACCTAAAAATCTATCAACCATTCCTTTTCTAAGAATAAGTTGTATGTCATCACTGAATCAAATCAAAATGGAGAAAACTTTATACTGAGTGGGCAATTATGCTTACCGTACTTTGCAAAAAACAAACCAGTTGTATAATTTCTATTCACAGAATAGGGTAGATAAAATTCCAACAGTAAAGAAACATGTGATGTCACAAGGAAGCATATTAATGTTATGTTGTCCTATCTCACCTTCATTCTTGATGGTTCGGTTCAGAACTGAGCATCGGTTTCGACTCAGCTGTACACTAAAGCTCGAGAGCTTTCACTGGCTCGAGACTACATACTATCCCAAGATGCCTAGCGACTGTTACCCAGATCTCTTTTGCCACTTGAAGCTTTGGGATTGCTTTTTCGCTGGCTCAGGCTAAGTGGATTTTTTTCTTAACCTTTTTGTATAATTGTTAACTTATAATTGGATAGTAGAATAATCTCCTTGTTTGCTATATCTTAAAGTTTTCTTATTCTTGTTAAAGGGCTTTTCCAATCTGTTTTTTGGTTTTGTGTGGGCTGTCGTTTTTTTCTTAGGCCTCTATCTAGCTCTGCCACCCCCATTTTTAGAAATCTGTTTAAGTTAGAGCATTCCCATTTTTCTCTCCTTTGCCTGTTTTTAGTTTGAGAGCTCCTGGTATTCCTTTCATCATTTAAATTAGCGGCGTCTCCTCAGGTTAGAGGAATGAGTCACTTAAGTTAGAGACCCTCCGCTAACTTTTTCTTCACTGTTACTATCCTTAAACAAAAAAAAAAAAAAAAAACTTGTTGTTTCTCCTTTTCAAGTAGTCATGTTTGTAGTCTACACTTGTGTGAAATCCTTTTTTTAAATTTGATGTCTTTCACTACTGTTTGTGAATCTTGACTAATAGTGACAGGATGTCTAAAGAAACTAAACAGTCTGGCTTTAAAAAGTGTGATTCTTGCACACAAAAAATATCAATCACTGATGGTCACACTAGTTGTGTGTATTGCATAGATGCCATCCTCCTGCAGGATTCCTGTTCATTTGTCATGCATTTAGTTCAAGGCTCCTGCAGGAATGGAAAAATAAGCTAAGTTTGTTAAAGGGGCCTTTTGATTCAGCAATTGAAGGGACTCAGGCCTCCAAACCTTCAGACAAATCATTTAAAACTTCTTCGGCTCCAGCTCCTAAGCCATCGAAGAGACCTGAAAAATTGAGTACTTTGGATCCGAAACCTGTCAGTTCCGAGAAAGAAAGTCTACTTCGGTTTCACCTGCAGTTTCAATACCATCTAGTAGTCGAAAGAGGAGTCGGTTACTGTACTTGGATCTGATTTATTTGCTGCCACAGACTCCTCTTTTGCAGTCGGTGGAAGGTAGCTACAAGACTTCCCATTCCTCTCGATCATCCAGGAGCCTTTCGGATGATGATGTGGAGTGGGTGGTTAGAAGGTTGCTTTGTGCACTGGCCCTGGCAAAAATTCTCACCACCCCAGCCCAGATGGTCATGGAGCTGACCCCAGTACTTTCTTCTTTGGTTCCTCCTCTGACTCACTGGAGTTCAGAGCCAGAATGCCTGGAAGTCCTAGAGGTGGAACCGCCAGACCCGAAATCCATTCCTGGAGTTTCGGTGCCAATCTCTGCTCTGACCACTTCGATGTTGTCGTCCATCGAGGGGTTTGGGGGTCAAGACTTCCTCGTCGTTCCAGGGTGGAGAGTCGAACCAGACCCTTGTCATATCTGACTCTTCCACTTGGGGCTTCAGCACAGGTGAGTTTGGCGCCCACATCAGCCTCAGACCCATCCTCCTTGGTGCTGGGGAGATCACCCGATTCCTTGGAGCCGGAGCCTCTCTCAGCTCAGGATTGGGGTGCCTTTGAGGTGATGAGGAGCATGCTTTACTCTGAGACTTCTCCTCACTCAGCTCCAGCTACTCTTCCCCCCCAAAGGGCCAGTGTCAACCTCTACTCCATCCTCCAGCCCCAGTGTACAGAACCTATGTCCTGGGATGCCCAAATGGGCTAAACCCTCTCTTCCAAAACCTCCCCAGAACATCACCCCAAGGAGGTCCCTTAGAAGAGAATGTGTAAGAGGAAACACATAGACTCCCCTGAGTCTGTCACATCTGATACCAACTTAAAGGATTCAGAAGGGTCCCCAAGGTCACCCTTTGAAGATGTCTCTTTTCAGACTATCTAGAGATCCTGAAACAGAGAGGTGGCTGGAAAACCCTTTCCCCTTCTGAAGATGAGTCGGTGTACCTGGAGGCATTTGGTTCTCAACCCTCCACCTCTTGGGTGTCTCTGCCTTTTAACCAGCTCCTGGCTGTAGTCAGTCGAAAGGCATGGAGCTCTTCAGAGTTGGTGGAACTGGTTCTGAGGAGGCCAAACAAGTTCATTATCACTCCGGAAGACAGACAGTTTTTGACCAAAGATGTCCCAGTAGATGCTATGGTGGTGGCAGTGGCCACCAAGAAGGAATTAGCTGAAACTTCTGCATCTGTCCATCCACCGAACAAGAAGTCTCGAATGATGGACTGATACGGGAGCGTATGTTTTCTTCACTGGCCTTTACCCTTAGGTTGCTGAATTATTTATCCCATTTTACTTATCTTCAGAGGGATCTCCTCAAAAAGCTAGGAGATACTCTCCAAGGTGCTACAGCTGCGGGGTATCTTAGAAGATAAACTCCCAGCTTGCGCCCTTAACCTCTATAACTAACTCCTCCATGTGCCTCATTTTTTCTGTGGCCGATGGGGCGAGCAGGGCTGCAGGCACAGGAATAGCTCTGAGGAGACATTCCTGGATGCATCTTTGTGAGTTTGCTGAACCCTTCAAGTCTTCCTTTATTGACATCCTGTTTGATGGCTCGTCCTTGTTTGGGCCAAAAGTGAAGGAGACTCTCACCAGGAGCGAGCAAGATGGCAAGACTCTGTCTGCTGTGGGAGTACGTTTCTCCGTTCCTATTAGACCTTATCCTAAAGGTCAGAAGGGAGGAAAAATGTGGTTCCAAAAATCCAAAGGAGCCTCGCCAAATTTTCTCCCAGGGGCAGGGAGGGAAATAATACAGGAAGATGCTGACCTCATGGCAGAGGGGGTCTGCGGAATCAGGGTGACAGAGATATGTGCTCGGGTAGACCCTTCCAGCGCTCCTGAAACGAGGCCAGCCTGTCCACCTCTGGAGGCAGTCAGGGGGAGATTATCACTGTATCCAATAGCCTGGCTAAACATGACTCAAGACAAATGGTACAGTCCATCATATCCAGGGTATACAACATTCCTTTCTCCCTTCCACCCCTTCCATCAAAATCCTTCCCAGACATACCACCTGGTCAAAGGGATCAAGCAACCCTAGAAATTCAAAGGTTGCAAGAAAAAAGTCATCCAAGAAGTCTCCGCAGACAAAATTGGATCCAGAGTTTACTCAAGGTTCTTTTTTAGTTCCAAAAAAGACAGGGGACTGGAGACCAATTTTGGATATCAGCAAACTGAACAAGTCGGTGAAGAAAATGAAGTTCCAGATGGTAACATTGTAGTCTATACTTACTTTTCTGGGACAAGGCAATTGGATGTGCTCCATAGATTTTCAGGAAGCGTACTACCACATAAAGATGGACAGGTGCTCCAGAAGATATCTACACTTCTGGCTGGGAACCAGTCACTACCAATTCAGAGCTCTGATTTGTGGCCTCACAACAGCCCCCAGAGTATTTACCAAATGTATGGCAGTAGTTACGGCTCACCTGAGGTGTCAAGGATTCTGGGTGTTTCCATACTTAGCAACTGGCTCCTGACCACCTCTACCGAGAATCTACTAACCAGGATCAGAGACACCACCATTCATCTCTGCTCAGAGATGGGCATTACTATAAACTTAGAAAAATCTGCCTTGTTGCCATCACAGCATATTACCTTTATAGGGGCAGACTTAAACACAAAAAACATGGTGGCAAAACTGCCTCATGAAAGAGTTCAAACACTTTGCCATCAGGTGTCAATATTGCTCAAGAAGAAAAACGTGCAAGCAAAATTTATCCTCAAGGTTCTGGGTTCAATGGCAGCTGCAATAACACTAGTACCACTGGCATGTCTACACATGAGAATATTACAGTGGCTACTTTTGCTCAGTGGTCCATGCAGGAGTTGCCCATGTCACAGAAAATTCTCATTACGAACACATGCACGAGGGACCTACAATGGTGGCTTCAGTCCATGCAGGTAACGATAGGCAGACCATTTGCTCTTCCTCAACCTGTAGCTATGGTAACCACGGACACTTCCCAGATAGGGTGGGGGGGAGCATTATCTGGGGCAGACTGTCCAAGGGACTTGGCAAGAACATGAATACCACTTGCACATCAATGTCCTAGAGATGAGGGCAGTGCTCCTAGTGTTGCAAGGATTCTAGAGCTCTTTTCCAACAGGTATGATTGCAATGCAAACAGACAATATGTTCGTGGTGTGGTACATCAACAAATACTGTGGAACCAGATCCTATCCCCTCTGTTGAGAGGCTCAAAGAGTTTGGCAATAGGCAATTTCTTCTCAGCATTTTCTAATGGCAATGCACATCCCGAGGAAATCCAACGTGATAGCGGACAAGCTAAACAGGGCAATTTGTATGCCTCATGAGTGGTCCCTCAAACAGGAAATTGCGAACCAAAGTTTTCACAAATGGGGTCAGCCTTGCTGCAACCTCTTTGCCATGTCCATCAACTCCAAATGCAGCAGCTACTTTGCCGAAATCCCCTCCCGCCGGGGGAGTCACCCAGGGATGCACTTGCTCACAATTGGCCCCCAGGACTTATTTATGCACTTCCCCATTCGCATTAATACCCAAAGTTCTCCAGAAAGCCAGATCATTGAGTTGCAAGCTAATTCTCATTGCTCCTTACTGGTCTCGTCAGATATGGTTCCTTTCTATGACCCCATCTTCTGGAGGAGCCTTGGATCCTGGACCCAGTGCCAGATCTTCTGACTCATCAATCAGGAACGTTCCATGCATCTCTTCAAAGCCTCCAGCTGATGGCTTGGTTACTCCACTACCCATCTTAGTCAGACTTTCAGATCTCTCCCCAGCAGTGTGTCACATTCTGGTTTCGTCGCACAAAAATACAACTAGGAAACTTTATGCAAGCAAAAGAAGAGGTTTGCTTGCTGGGCTGACAAGAACCATATACACCCTTTACAGCCCCTATATCAGCAATCTTGAAATTTTTAACAGAAACCTTTAATCAGGGTGCAGCAGCAGCCATGGTATGAGTACAACTAGTTGCTGTATCAAACTACCACGTAGAAGACATGGGATCTAACATAATGTCCCACAGATTATGCAAAGCCTTTCTGAAGAGTACATTCCTTTTAAGACATCCCATAAGAGAACCACCACCTCCTTGGGATCTAAATTTGGTGTTATCCTCCTTAATTCTTCCTCCATTCAAACCAGCCTCTTCTTGCCCACTAAAGTTCTTATCGTGGAAGACAATCTTTTTGATAACCATTACTTTCCCTAGAAGGGTTGCAGATCTGCAAGCTATGTTTGTTTGTCCCCCCTATCTGATTTTCCACAATGACAGAGTATCGCTCAGGACAAATCCTTCCTTTCTGCCAAAAGTTTGTTCTGAGGCCAATTTAATTCCATCTATTGAGCCACCGGTGTTTTTCCCCAATTATGGCAACAAGGCAGAATATGAGCTTCACCAATTGGATGTAAATAGGCAGCTACGTTTCTACTTACATAGGACAGAGGAGTTTAGAAAATCTGACCAACCATTTCTTTCATTCTCAGAAAACAGAAAGGGAACTTCAGTTTCAAAAGTGACCCTATCAAAATGGCTTACATACACCATTACCTATGCCTATAACTTTCAGAATAAAGACCTGCCAGGAAAAATTAGAGGGCATTCAACTCAAGTAATGTCGACTTCCACTGCCTTTCAAGTTTGGCTCCCTTTGGATTCAATTTGTGCTGCAGCCACATGGGTTAACCCTCATACCTTTATCACTCATTACAAAGTAGATGTGGCCTCCCGGAACAGGGCATCCTTTGGTTACACTGTTCTGCAGAGTTTATTCCCTTGGGCCACCCGAGTAAGAAGTTGCTGGAGACACTGTCCCAACCATCAAGAATAAAGGTGAAATAGGACAACATAACATAAAGAAGTTATGTACTCACCATAATGTTCCATGTTTGTTGTCCATAATCTCACCTTAATTCTTGCATCCCACCCTCTTTCCCCCTTCCTTGAGAATCGAGAGGACCTTCTCTAAAATTGGCTATAAGTTCCTGATTCCCTTCATGACATTCCCTTCATGACTTAGGAATTATGGGCAGAGGATCTGTTGTAGTAGTTGTATTGGGTTACATAGTCTAGTGTTTAGTTGTCTCAAACAAGATCTGGGTAGCAGTCGGTAGGCATCTTGGGATAGTATGTAGCCTCAAGCCAATGAAAGCTCTCGAACTTTAGTATATGGCCGAGTTGGGAACCGATGCTCAGTTCCAAACCCAACCATCAAGAATGAAGGTGAGATTATGGACAACAAATATGGAACGTTATGGTGAGTACATAACTTCTTTTTTATTAGCCATGCTAAAAGACAAGAAACATTGACTTTGATATCATATAAACACCACTTGACCTGCTTGTTCTTTCCATTTCTGTACCTGTTGGATAAGCTGTAACTCCACTTAGCCACCACCTTATTTCCTGTGTTGATTCCTAAACATTCATGTAGCTGCATTGCATGCATTCTTGAAAGTTTTAAAGTAAATTTTAATACATTTTATTTGAAAATGTATTTCCTTGTGTTTCACCTGTGTTGGGAATGTAGGAAATCATTCCTTTTCATGTATTTACAGCCACACGCTATACATCTTGTATCACAACATATTTTAAACAGGATAACTGTGGCTGATAATGCACAATTAGCTTTGTGTTATTGTTTGAAGTCTGTTAATGTAACTTGATCATAAAAGAAGTATCTTTTCATTTTGAAATTGTTAGAATATTGTATAAAATTATATGCTTCAAAAATATATATTTAATTGTGTTTTCTTAGAAAAGAGTTGCAGAAAGCTCACTAAGACAACGATACGTTTTAACTCAGAATGCCTTGCATGTTCTTTCTCTTTCAGACTGGCTGTAAGAAAAGCTGCAATGACTGTAGTACTGTCGTTTGTTGGAAGTGTAGGCTTTGGATGCTGCTTTTGGCCATATTCGGTGCCATTGTCCTGGTTGTAATAGTCAGCCTTGTGCTTTATTCAGGTATGGCAGTGATCATGAATTCAAAGTGTGGCTAATCAATTTCAGAAAGAAAGAAAACAGAAAATGAGAATAACCAGCTGCAGGGATTTCTGCATTAGATATTAACAACAGAGTCTGAGCCAGAGCCATAGGAGTTAGGGTGACTGTACTACGGTTGATCTGGATTTGAATAATCACCTGGCACCAGGAGGCCATTTATGAGGGATAATGTGGTTGGCTAAAGGCCAGTTTGTATTAGGGAATGTGAAGGGGTGCAGGTAGGTAAAAGAAATTCTGATAACCACTTCACTGTTAAAGTATATCATCTGTTCTGTGACAATGCAAGGATTTTAGAGAAGATATATCTGCTGTGCAGTTTGATGGTTTCTGACCTGCTGTTAGAAAATGGGAACAAGTGAGCAGATGTAGGCAAAGAGGCTTGGAGATTATTAAGGTGAGACACCAACAATTAAATAAAATATACCCAACAAAACAGTGTGAGGGCAAAAGACATATGTCTAAAACAAAACAACAAAAGTGACATAGACCATCCATTCAGTGATCATTTACCTGATGATCATTCAGTCAAGATTACTTGAGTAAATGGTGAGTTTGCAAAAATTATACTCATTTCATCTGTGAGCATTTAACTTCCTGTACTCTCCTGCAAAGGGAGATCTCTACACCATTGCTAATGAAACAAGCTCTGACCTTGGAGAAATGATAGAACACTCCCAAGTGTACAACTTTTTACTGAAGCGTCATTTGGTTTATTGCTGTTAACGAAATAATCATCATAAAAGTGGTCATCATTCAGTCTTTTTTCCCTAAACAGACATAATGAGATTAATCTGCACTGCAGAATTCAATAAACTACATATTTAAAACAGCAAGGCAGAATTTTTCTTAATATAGAAATATGGAGGTAGATAATGAAGTGGATAGATAGACAATGTTTATGGCAGATATCCCAGTAATATGAGAGCAGAAAAAAAGCATAATCTGAAGAGGAATTGAACTACTTTGCTCTTTTATTTTTAGCTTTCCCCACCTTCAAATGTGAATTATGATTCTGGAAGATGTTGTAGTTTTATATAAAGTAGTAAAGCATGAATAGATTTGTGTATTGGGATGGAATATCAGCATTTGTAGGCTGGGCTGAAGTTAGGGCTAAAGCTTAGAATTTTTTTCTTTACAGAAGAGCAGTTAAAACAGCACTAAAAACAATTCAAGTACAGTGCAAGCTAGCGCACTTGAGTGTGTAGCAGTATTAAAGCAAATACAGTTTAAATAAATGCAATTTATTCAAAATCTATTCTGAACTGAATTCAATTGTTTTATTCAACTCTTGAACAGTTAAAATGTGCCAAAAAATATACTTCTCGGCTGAGAAGCACACTCAGTCAGAATACATGAAGATTCTAGCAAAGTTTTTTTTTTTTAGTTGAATGGAAAGGGAGCAGAAGATAATTCAAGGTTGAGAACCTAAGTGGATTGGCCTTCTCAAATGTTCTCTCTGTATTAGGTAGAATGAGCTAATGACACTAGACTGGGAGGATTGTCCCAGATCAAATTTACAGTAGGGGCGGGCAACTGCAAAGACACCAAATATAAGAACACCACAGGAATAGGGTGGGAGGAAGAAAAACAGTTTCAGAATAGATCAGAAAACAGAAAATGCCAGCAAATATATAAATAATTCAGTGAAGCAAAAATTAAGACAGTGCAGAACTCTGAAAAGTTAAAAAGTGCCAAAAAATATACTTATCAGCACTATATTTCCAGATTGTTTGAAAAGCAATCTTCAGTCAGAGCACAAAGAGATTCTGGCAATATTATGCAGGAAATTACAAATGGACTATTTTTATATCAGCAAGTCATGAAACGATCAGATAACACAAAAGCTGTTAGACTAGTTTTACCAACTTTTAGAACACCACAGGAATGGGGGGGGCCAGTTTCAGAACAGATCAGAAAACAGAAAACAATGCTAGCAAATATAGAAATAATTCTGCCAAGCAAAAATTAAGACATTGCAGAACTCTGAAAAGTTAAAAAGTGCCACAAATATAAGTATCAGCGCTATTATTTCTAGATTGTTTGAAAAGCACTCTTCAGTCAAAACTCAGGGAGATACTAGCAATGTTACTTATTTTTACTTATTTTTAATGTTGAGATTTTTTTTCCTGTAGACACATGTTCCATATAGCCCATTTATTCATGACATTTGTATTTTTCATACATATGCTGTAATAAAATATAGCTTTCCTGATTTGTTTGACAAAGACAATATCTTTAGCACATTATTTCTGATTTGTAGCTACTGTTTTGTATTTATATACACAAATCTTAGATGTCAATATACATCTCATTCTGTAGTGATATACACAGATGAAGATGATATTGTGGACAACAGTCTAAAGTCTACAGGAAAACCCCAATATTATGAAGGAACAATGAGACTAAAGCAGCTTGCAAGTGATGACGTGATGACCACAGACAAAGCAAAGCAGATGGTAAGCAGATAATGCTAAAGGGTAATCACTTTCTTTAAATGGTTCAATTACATTGTTTCATATTACTCTAACTACAAAACTTTCTTTGTAGATTAAATGCCACCAGAAAAAGTATACTTCCAGTGATTTTTTTTTATGCAACAAGCAATCACTTAGCAAGCAGCATACTAGAATAGAGTTCAAAAATCTAAGTAAAGTTTTTCACTACTGAATGCCATGTGTGCAATATGGCCTGTCTGTATGAACAGTTGTAGTGTCAGGGAGAATTACAGAGAATAAGAAGAGAGAGAAAGAGAGCGAGAGACGAGACTCACACACACATATATCGATATCGATATAAATCGATATGTGTGCATCTCTCTCTCTCTCTCTCTCTCTATATATATATATATATATATATATATATGGGTCTACTTCATTTCACCTAACTTCCAATTCACTGACTTTCATTTTTGACTGAAATTTCATTTGACTGACACTTCATTTCACTGACAGTTCATTTCACTGACAAGTATTATTAGCAAGAAAATGGAATATGATGATATTGTTAAGTTTTGATATGGGCTTTGCCCCCACACCTCTGTTGTGGGGGGCTGTACACCCCTATATATTCTAACTCATATATATATATATATATATATATATATATATATATATATATATATATATAAATAAATATGGGTTACCTTCAGAACATCGACAGAACATTTCATTGAAACCCATTTCACTGACAGACCATTTCAATGACAACTAGTAAATGCAGGAATTTAAGACAAATAACAGGGATTTGTCCCCCTCCTCAATGTAGTGCGACCCTGGAGTTAATATATATAGTTTGGGGGTGTGGGGGACATAGCCCCTCATATTGGGGGTGTGAAGCCACTCACCTATTTTGGTTTAAATTCTGTACTTTTTGTGTTATTTTCTTCTTTTAAACCAAAATAGGTGGGGGGCTTCTCCCTCCACACCCCCTGATGTGGGGGGCTGTGCCCCCCACCCCCTAACTATATATACTAACTCCAGGGTTGCACTACATTGGGGAGGGGGACAAATCCCTGCTATTTACCTTAAATTCCTGCAAGTAGTAGTTGTCAGTGAAATGGTGTGTCAGTGAAATGGGTTTCAATGAAATGGTCTGTGGATGTTCTGAAGGTAACCCATATATATATATATATATATATATATATATATATATATATATATATATATACTATTATTTATGCCAACAATTTAGTGAACAACACACTTGATCAACATTTGTGTGAAATCACTATATTACCAGGATGAGGGAATATACATTTTTTCCACTGTAGTGTGATCATGCAGTTGGAATATATGATTAGCAGGGGGAGTGGGGCATGCAGGCCCCTCTGCAAAAAACATGTTTTTTCTTAGTCGTATGCTCCAAGGCTATGTGTCAGAGCATAAACAGTTCACTATTGCCCTTTCTTTGGTTCTTTTGTTTCAACTTATGGGTGTTAAGATATTTTTAAGTACACACATATATATATATATATATATATATATATATATATATATATATATATATATATATATATATATATATAAATGCAAGCACACACAATATAGCACTGCTCCTAAACCTAGCTGTAATGTATGAGTATACAGGGCAAATTCTTTAGTAAAATCAGGAAACACTAACATGTATTCAGAACACAGGATCCTTTTAAGTTCATTAAATGTTCTGTTTGCCTCAAGAGATCATTACATCTTGGTATGAGCATTCTTCTTTGTGACATCTGCCAAAGAGCAGACAATAGTAGCAAAATTGGGCAGAAACTTCCTGTAATACCTAACTCCAACAAGAAAAGGCTTCACCTGTTTTAGTAGAGATGCAGGGTAATTTATTATGCCTTTTATTTTTTTTTTTCTTGTTGTGATCTTACCAGACTTCTTATAAGGTATCCTAAGCATATGGCTTCCACCATACCCAGTTTACTTTTCTTAACATATATAGTCAAGCTTCCCTGCCTAATAGGTCTTAACACATCCTATATTTTTGTAAGTGTGACCCCCATTTCCTTGAAGGAATGGCCACAACATCCAGCTATGGTGAAGACTACCAGGAGTAAGGCTTCAGTACTTTATCCGTCAGTTTATGAGAGCTAGCTGGAGCCTCATTTAGGCCAAATGCTAACAATATGTACTGAAATAAATAATCAGGGGGCTACAAACACTATGTTGTCTTTGGCAGAGGAATAAGTTATCTGCAAGTATCCCTTTTTCAATACCAGTGTTGTGAGATATCTGGTCATTCTTAAGTTCTTCATCAACTCATTAGTTATCGATATGGGATAGGTATCAAATTTTGATATTCTATTCAGTTGCCTAAAAACGCATTATAAAGTCTAGTGTTTCCATCAGATTTAGAAAGTCGCACTACTGTGATGCTACATTCAATGTGACTCTTCTATCACTCCTAGGTTGGGCATCTTTTATAATTCTCTTAACTCTTTTTGAGACTCTGGTATTCAATAAGTTCTCACTCTAAACTGTGCTCCAAGTATTGGGGTTGGTATAATGGTTAAAATGTTTACCTCAGAGATGCAACTTGCAGAGTTTTATTCTCACCTTTGAAAGAGAAATTAGCTTGGCTTAAAATGGCCCAGAAAGGCAGTCTTCCTAGTGATTACCCATGAATCTATAAGAAATAACACTGTTTTAGTCTTGCTTATGACACAGAGAGTTAAGGCTGTATTGTGTGACCTTGAACAAGTCATTTACCCAGACAGGGTTTCCCAGAAACACTGGAAATTTTGGGCTAGTCTCCTCAGTTTTCCTCTGGACTACAAGTCTAGCAACTAGCTATGAAACTATTGCCTCTATAGAGGTGTAGTTAGGGTGGTGTTAAAGGTGCACCCTGCCCAGGCTCCTGAAGTTAAAGTTGAGGGGGCAGGGAGCTCCAGATCAGGAGAAGGCACTGGACAGTAGAATAACTAGCTACACCTCAGTATCTCTGTGTTTTAGGTTTGTTTCCCCTCTGTATGTCTGAAAAAAAACTCATTTATTTCTTAAAGGACATTCTCTTAATTCCTGCTTTTGAACTTTTAATAAAGATTCCTCAAACTGCACCAGGTAGAGATCCTCTGGTCTCTCTTGTATGAAATTCAGCTTGTAAGCTTAGAAATGAAGTCCCCACGTCATTCCTTGGCTTCATGATATTATTGTGATATATTTGTTCTCTGTTACACTTTCCTTGCTATCTAAACATGTAGTTCACTGCATTTATTATTTCACTTATCTCAAATGGCCCTTGCCACTTTGACAAAAGCTTGCTCTCCACCGAAGGCACTAGTTCTAAAACCTGACCTATTGGGTTAAATTCTATAATCCAAGCATTTACATTTTAAAGTTTTTGTTGCATCCCCTGGGCATTCTGTATGTGATCCTTTACTATGAGCATAGTCATCTTTAATCTATCCAGCAAACTAGCATGGTATACTGTCGCTCTGAAATGGAGTTGTCTGCTCTTCTTTAGCAATGTAAAGCAGTCAGCTGGGATGCCTGTCTTACAAAAGTTCAAATGGGGTAAATGCAACTGAAGCTTGAGGCACCTCTCTGATTGCAAACAGCATATTTTACCATAACTTTACTAAGCATGGATTTAAGTGTTTTAGTGAACCTTTCTAATACTGCCCATCAGCCTTCATATCATAGACTGATATCTTCAGCTTTTTTGATTTTAAAGAACTGGCAGAATTGATGTTGTGCCCTTCACATAAAGGAAGTGCATTAGTCATTAGCTACATCTTTAAGGATACCTACTCTGAAGAAATACAGTAGTCAGTTCTCTGGCAATAGCCTTAGTATTAATTTGCATACTGGCACTGCTTCTGGAAACATTGTAACATAGTTCACTGTTACTAGTATGGACCGATTCCCATTGATAGATTTTAACTGTGTTCAACAATGACTATAGCAAAGCATTCAAATGACATCTCTGTGATAGGCATTAGGATTATGGGACTCCCATATTCAGGACTGGGTGCAGTTTTCTGGCATTCTGGAACATGAAACACAGACGTTTCCTGTATCTTTCAATATAGCTGACCAGTAAAATCTGGCTAGTACTCTTGATTTAGTTGTGTCCACCAGCAGGTGACCTTCTAATGGGTGACTATGGTCTATCTTCTCTTGCAGCATTCTATAAGGTTTTGACATTAGTATTTCGCATTAGTAACAAATGTAGAATTTCTTCCCTGTCATTATTTACTCTATATAAGATGTCATCTTTCAACTCAAAATATCGTTAAGAAGTAATGGGGATATTCTGTTTATCCCATCCTAATGTCTTGGTTACATTCTGTCATGGCCTACTTAAAGTATCATCTTCCCATTATGCTATATATTTTTATTAAGTTTAGTTGACTTACTTCTAAGTCCATTAATTCAAGGCTGCTGTCTGCCGTGGAACTTACTGAGGTGGAAGGTATATGTTGCTCTCCCAAAAATACCAGCATTGCAGTTTCTTCTGTCTCTTGTCTTGCAAAAGGGTAGCTCTAGACAAAAATGATTTTGTGTTTACTGTCACTGCTATCTATACAAGCCTCATGAGTTCTCTGCTTTCTTTTATTTTCCTTTTCTCTATGTTAGTGTGAATGGATACTACTGTTTCACCACACCCGTCTTCTTTGCTCATGAATTCTGGACTAAGCCAAAATAATGTGGGGACAAAGGCCCCAAATCAAAGACAATTTCTAAATATTATTCTATTTGACTTAAAAACTTAATAGAGCAGCAAACGTTATTATATTTAACAATGCATTTCCATTTAACAAGTTTAGCACGCCTTGAATTTCCCTTTCTTCTAGAAATATAATGCAGGTCAGCTTAGTGGCAACTTAATTCATAATGCTGATGCTGACCTAATTTTTCCTAGCTGAAGTCTTGCCATACTCCATAGCAACAGCTACATTTATAACATACATTTCAGGTTTCATACTTCTACAAGCAGCATTCTCTATAGTGTTAGCACCACAGAACTTAGTAATGTGACCCCCTCTCAGCTGAATAAAAAATCTATACATTACTTGACTTTTTGTTTCACAGAATATAGTGCATTTCTTAATATATCTTTAGACTTAGAAGAATACTATTCAGTTTTAAAAATTATTCTATTAACTAATATGCATTCTATAACTTGTCAGACGTCTTGGGATAACTTTGCAATACCCATTTTCTTAAAATACTAGGCCAAGATTTTTCTGTTATACCTGTTTACTACTAAAATTTCTAACACTTTCAATTTATTATTGCTGTTATGTTCTAGCCATAAAACTAAAATATGTTTCAAACTATGCATCAGTACTCTTATAGGTTTGCCAGCATTAAAAGTGCATTTTTTCTGTCTTTCCTGTTAGCTGGGATTAAAGGATTTTTGTCCAGTGCATTTAATCCTGGTACTTTATGGTAGGGTTACACAGAAATGTGATTAGGTCAGATTACAGATCATCCTCCTTCAGTAGTTTACTTCATGGTAGGCATGTTTTTGGGATTATCAGCTACACTAACTAGCACAACCAACTGTTGCTGTGGTTGTATCAGTGTTTGGTCTGTCTTCCACATATGAGTTGTCAGAAAATGGCAGTGCAAAGATAAAATCTCATTGGTAGTCACACCAAACCAACAGCAATAATTGCTCAATGAAATAATGGTGACATGGTGACAGTTCTATAGGGAATTGATAGCTCCAAATGTAGTACACTTACCCAATGAGATATTATGAGGAATGATATATGGTGAGTCATTGGCTAACTGACCATGGACATACCACCAGTGTTATAAATGTTAATAGTACCTCTGCAGTTAGTCAGCAGGAAAAATTAAATGGAAAACTTAGATAAAAATATAAAAATGTAAAAAGAAGGATGTTAAGAGCATTGTCTTATGCTCCAAGCTCCTCCATACTTGACAGTAGTACTGCAAGTACTTTATTAGATGGTGAAACCAAGGTGTATACGTCAAATGGTAATACAGAGGATTATGATCAGGATGACTATCACAACTAGCTTATTATGTGTTCGAGACACAAATGCCAAAAAGTTCACCTCAAGAGTGAAGGTGCCTCTTGAATCTACAGATTTTAGCAGAACATCCAGATTATTACTTCATATTTTAGGTCCGTTCCTCAGAAAATCTGTGGTTTTGGTCAAACCATTGTGGAATGAAATAAATAAATAATAGCATAGACTGGAGTTTCAGAGTTTGTACCCTTCAGAAAATACATGCCAACATAAATCCTGTTATCACAGCAACTAAGTTCATTAGAAGAACTTAGGGATGAATTATCAGTATGGAGAACAGGTAGAAACTAATCAGGCAGATTGTACTGTTGAGTGCTAGACTCGACCTACAGGAAACTATCTTTGGACAAAATATCTAACAAGAACAATTTACAGTGTCTAAATAAGCATCTAGACTGCAATAATATGATTCTAGTTGGAAAGATAGATTGAATGAATTATACCAGTACCCTTACTTGATTATGGATTTTTAGATACCATTCCAGATCATGGTTTGTCACAGTTAAAAGGAACACCAGAAAGGAAGATCAATATTTTGGACGTACTTGTCACTAATTGTTCTGAAAAGGTTAATGATGTTAAAATATCTATGACCCTTGGAACATCGGATCATAACCTACTAATCTTTGCCGTTAATTATACAGGGAATAAATGATATACGTTGTTGAAAAGATATAATTTCAGTCTACTGAACTATGACGAGATCATTAGTAATCTGACCAGGTATGATTAGACTGTGTGTGATGACCATGCAGGCATGTTAAAATATTCAAAATATAAACCTTTTAGTACAAATTCAGATAAACTAAAGACTGTATAACAAGCAAACACGCTTCTCCCTTTTTGTTGAACACATGCTTAGTGAAACAGTATAAAAGGAATAAAAAATATTTAGAACATTTAAAAAATATCCAACAAGACAATGCTCTCAATAACATGTGCAAACAATTTAAGTTGAGTCTAAAGAAGAAAAGAATAATTAAGAAAGAGATTTGGTAAGTGATATTGATAATAAGAAATTATATTTTATGTATATTAATATGCTAATACTTGTAATCCTATATTATTTACAGTTCACCAAGGAAAGTTAATATCTGAATCTCAGGTAATTGCAAATTTAGTCAATCAATACTTTAATGATATGACGGATTCTTCTACTATGTGCAAATGAGGCAATGAGAACTGTGCAATTCCAATAACAAGAGTATGCCCAGCTATAACTATGACGATGATCTTCTATGACTCTGTTGTAAGGAAATGAGATAAGTTGAAAGTTAAAAACTATAGGCCCATTAGTTTAACCTTATTATGTAAGAGATTTGAAAGGTGTATTACTCAACTTCTCTTAGACTCTGCAAACAGTAAACATAAAGCTGATCTAGGTCACATGCCTGACAGATAAACACTAAAGAATCTTATAGTATTCTCTGACCAGATCACACTATCACTGAGGGCTTATCTGTGGTTGTTGTGTTTTTTTGGCTCTCACTAAGGCATTCGATACTCTATCTCATTGTACAAGACACACATATATATATATATATATATATATATATATATATATATATATATATATATATATATATATATATATATAATGCCTTAGTTGGATATGAATACAACCCTTATGAGATTAAATGGGTTATGAATTAATTAACTGCATGAAGACAATGTGTTATCATTATGGGGAAATAGTCTGAGTACTTACCAATAGGATGTTGGGCACCTCACGGTTCTGTTTTAGGTCCATTTTTGTTTAAACTGGTATTTTACACCACTCCCATGAGCAATATTTGTTGATCCAATAAATATGCTGACAATTGTAGAACTGGCTCCATCACATATTTAGATGAACCTTTCAATTAAATGAATAAATTTCTAAATATTTATTAACATGGGCAAATAATAATGGACTAACATTTAGCACTGACAAGTGTCTGGTCCTTTGTTTTGAAAAAAACTGTTACAAAACCAATTTTGCTAAATTAATGTATATTCAACATCAGGTCCATTTTCCCCATTTTTCTACAAGGGATTGGAGTGTCACCTCAGCTGTCACCATCTCTCTCTCTCTCACACACACATTTCAGCACCACTCTCTTATCTTCTTCAAATGTATTGTCTGCCTTTCAGAAGTCTTGTCTCACACAATCCACATATCTCTATACTGGACGTCCTGATTTCTTCTTGCCTTCTTCGTGTCTGCCCATAATTTTCTTTGCCAGATTGTCTTCTGCTTTCCTGCATGTACCTGAAGCTCAGTAATTTGTTCTCTTTGATCTTCCCTGTAACTGAAGGTAGTTAGGCTTCTGCTTTGATCTGTCCCACAGTGTGCATCCTACCACCCCTCTCAGGCAATTCATCTCCGTCACGTCCAGCTATATCAGCTGCTCTGCATTCACTGCCCAGGTTTCTGTACCGTACATAATACTGGTTGCATCACTATTTTATACACCTTAATTTTCTGCTTCTTTGGCATTCTTCTATTATACACTACTCCTAACACTCTGTGCCAGTTGGCAGCAGCCCCTCTGATTCTAGCTTTGACAACCTCATTCAGACTTCCCTTATCCTCAACCACTCTTTCTAGATACTTGGAGCTGTTAATTTGTTCCACTAGTTTCCCTTCTGTCTCATTTCTCAGTTTCTTCTGATTACTCCCATTTGCTGCCATTACACCTGTCTTATAAGTATTCAGTTTCATCCCATGTGCCTTCAGCTTTGCATTCCATCCCTCTGTTATTTGTTGAAGCCCTTATTCTGTGTCTTCCAGTAATACCACATTGTCTGCATAACAGCAGCTTTGTTGATTTGTCCCCTCTGGCCTGTTTGCTAATGTAGTCCCCCACCAGTGTGAACAGCAGAAGAATAAGAGTTGAATCCTGAAGCACAATCCACTCCCACTACAAGACCCACTGTGAGTCAGAGCACTGTCCATACTTGTGTCATTGGCTCCTTGTACACAGCATGCCCTAATCCTACCAATTTTTCTGGGACTTCAAACCTTCTCAGGATTGCCCAAATCAGCTTTCTTGGGACCTTGTCATATGCTTTCTTAAAGTCTAGGAATGCCCCGAATGACTCTTTCTTCATTTCTGACTTTCTCACTACAAACATCTGGTCGGCTGTGCTGCATCCTGTTCTGAATCCAAATTCCTCATTTCCCATCTTACTTTCTACTACTCTGCATATTCGTTTATCAAGCACCATCTCCAGAACTGTTATGCAGTGTGACTGCGGTTTGATACTTCTGTACTGCCCACAGTGGTGAATGTACTCTTTGTTCTTGTACTGGCACTAGTATGCTTCTTCTCCAGTCATATGGGACATGTCTGTTTCTCTTTAAACTATTATAAGTACCCTTAGGAGCCATTTCTCTCCTAAATCACCCAGCATCTTCATCATGTCTGCAGTGATGTCAACTGAGCCTTCTGTTTTTCCTGGATTCATTTTCCTTACTGCTGGTTTTCCTGGATTCATTTTCCTTACTGCTGTTTTTCCTGGGTTCATTTTCCTTACTGCTGTTTTTCCTGGGTTCATTTTCCTTACTGCTGGTTTTCCTGGCTTCATTTTCCTTACTGCTTTTTTTCCTGGGTTCATTTTCCTTACTGCTGGTTTTCCTGGTTTCATTTTCCTTACTGCTGGTTTTCCTGGGTTCATTTTCCTTGCTGCTGTTTTTCTAGGGAGGGCTACTCTTCTTCTTTCCTCATAGGCTGTGTCTGGGATTTTGTGAAGTACAGCTTCTGCAGGTTTTTCTTCATTTAGAAGGTGCTAGAAGTACTCCTTCCATCCATCTTTGATATCCTGTGGAATATTGAGCAGGTTGTAGCTGCCATCCCATATGAAGGGTGTCTGATGACTATTTTCTTTACCTTTATGTCTTTGTGTTTCAACCTGATAGAGGTTTTTTTGTGCCATCTACTGAATCACTTTCCAGAATCTAATATGCCTGTGATGCCTTGCTCTTTGCCACTGCAACTGCTCTTAGCCTGTTTGTTAGCCAACCAGTATTCCTTCTTAGCCTGGTCTGTCTTCTGTCTCCTACTTTTCCTTGCACTCCTACTTTCTTTGGATAATTTCTTGGACTTCTGCATTCCATCAGCAGCTATCTTTATATTTTTCATATCCATAAGTAGCTAGTCCACATGTCTGTTCTACTGTCCACATGTCTGTTCTACTGATCTCACATGTCTGTTCTACTGTCCTCATGTCTGTTCTACTGTCCACATGTCTGTTCTACTGTCCTCACATGCTGTTTTGAAGTGCTGCCGTTCTTCTTCAGCTCCACTTATTTCCTCTTCTTCCTGAGGTGCTAGAGCTCAGAAAATGTCTTTGAACTCTTTTGCATTCTTTCCAGTCAACTTCCAGGTTTTCAGTCTAAATTCTGTTGACCTTAGAGCTTCCTCTGACCACTGTTTGCTGTTGATTGTTGGTTTATGCTGTGGGCCAACTATTTTACTGGGGGTGACTTTGCAATCACTGATTCTACTCCAGTGCCCTTTCCTTACTTGGAAGAAGTCTCACTGAGTTGCATATTTGCCATGCTTGTATGTTATCTTGTGAATTTTTCTCTCTTGCTGAGCCATGTGTTGGTCACCATCAGGCAATTTACCAGACAGAAGTCTAGAATGGCCTCATGTGAATCCAGGCAGTCTTCATATATTGATCTATCTGTCCATTTATGTGCATCGAGGTCCCACAATATTAACACCAGCTCATGCTGTCCTACTTTATCTAGTGCATCCTGCAAATGCTGCTTAAATGCACTCTTTTCTTTGCTATCACAACTCCACCACACAGGCTGAGATTATAAATATTGCTCTATCCTTACATTGTAGTCTGTCACTAATTCTGATGACATCCTTCACTGTCTTCTGAATCCTCTCCCTCACAACAATTCCCACATCATTTCTAGTCTGTCCTCCTCCTGAGTAGTAAACTCTGGTTCCCAAGCCAAGTGGCTTTGCTGCACTGACCCTCCAACTTGTTTAATGGATAAAGAGAATGTTCAGCCTCCTTCACTTCCAAGGTTCATCCTGTCAGTGTGAGCCTACATTTAGTGCAGCAATACTTAATTCATTATATTATCAGCTGTACATGAGTATAAAGACTTGGGAATTATAGCTGATAATAAACTTTCCTTTCAAACTCACATATCACCAGAGTTAGGCACTAAGAAATTTAGGTTTAATGTTCAGATCTTTGTCATTGAGAAATTAAAAAAGAAATTGTAAGACATATATAACTGTGAATTAAAGAAGCTGAAGTCTGTCAAAAAATGTTCACCGAGCATTTGCCATTCATAAAAAAAACATGTTATAATAGAAGATGCAATTATCTGAATTTGTTTACCATGCATTACAGATATTTTAGAGGCAAGGCAATCATGGCTTATAAAGCCTTTAATAATGACTTTCTTAAGGTGTTGCTAAATCTTGTAAATTACAATAACTCTTTAACTCACAAGTATGGGGTATTACTTTCCAAATTAAGTTTTGTAAAAGTTTCTTATGTAGTAGATATATTTCTCATATTATAGCATGATTGTGGAAATGTCTACTGTATACTCTTAGAATGGCTACGAATTTAATGGAGTTCTAATCTAAGCTGGACTTATGGATGAGAAATAATATTTTTAACACTCATTTTACTGCGTTAGTATTTTTTTAAATACCTTGGACCAATGAACACTGTTATGAAACTTATAGGTTCATAGGTTCATAGGTGTGTACTAGGCTAATGGCCCTGGAGCCTTTACAAGCCCCCCAAAAATTGCCCAGGCACCGTGCCACCCGATGTTAGTTCACAGTGCCCATATCCAGTAGTGCAACTGGAATGATCCCTAGAGTGAACTTTCTGTTACCCATCCACTCATCAAGATTTCTCTTGAAGAGGGCCAGTGAGGTGCTCTGCTTGACATGAATGGGAAGCTTATCCTAGAGTATGGGAAGTCTTTGGGAGATTTACCTGTCCCTCCAGCATGTTCCGTTAATTGTGGTAATATGGCTGTGATCTCTGGAGCATGTAGCACAGGGGGATTGGGATTTCTTTAGGTGTAGCATTTGAAGTAGGGCTGGGTCAGACATGGCTTTGTAAGTCAAGCAGAGATCGCCTCTAAGTAGACAATAAGAGACTGAGAACAGCTGAAGTTTCATGAGTCTGTCCATATAGGAGATGTGTTTAAGGCCTAGGATTCTTTTTGTGAGGTACTTTTGTGGCCTCTTCAGCTGTTGTAGGTGTCTGGGCAGGTACATGCCAAACAGGGCATTATATTCGATGATTGGTCTGATGAGGGATGAGTAGAGAGGGATGATGACCTCTTTCTTCCTGGATGCAAAACCTTTGGTTATAAGATGTGCCACATAGAAGGACTTTCTGACCACAGTGGCTATGTGGTGGTTGAAGGTGAGGTGGCTGTTGACCTAGGTGCCCAGATCTCTTATGGCCCCTTCAGTGTTAAGTGCGTTCCCATCAATGTGGTAATTCATAGGAACTGAGTTTTTTCCAAAGGGGATGATAACGCATGTTTTTGACATTAAGCTTCAGGCCATGGACACCAGACCAGTCATTGTTCTCAGAGAGGCCCTTTTGTAGGATGTCTGCATCACTTGGGGTGTTGATAATGACTCCTACCTTGCAGTCATCAGTGAACTTGGTCAGCCAGAGTCCTTCTATATTGGCCTGGACTTCTGAGAAATAGATGCCAAACAGGAGAGGGCCCAGGACCAAGCCCTGTGGGACTTCACTCATGAACGATCAACAGTCTGACTTGGAATCTGCAACTTTCACTCCGTGGGTCCTGTCTGTGAGCCAATTTACAACTGACCTAGTGATGAAAGGTCTGATGCCTAGTTTTGTGAGTTTATCAATGATACCTGAGTGGGAAATGGTATCAAAGGCCTTGGCCAGGTAGAGGTAGGCTGTATGCACTGCTTTATCTTCATCCACAGCCTTGGTGACTGCCTCGAAGAAGTCAACCAGGTTCAGCAGGCAGGATCTCCCCTTGACAAAGCCAAACTGTGTGAGGTCAAGAGTTTGGAGATTGCCTATATCTTTGTTAAGCAGGTCCATGATGATGCGCTCCATCGCTTTGCATACCAGGCTTGTCAGGCTAATGGGGCAATAGTTCTCAGTGTCTGTAGTTGCTCCCCCTTTATGGAGCGGGATGACTGTAGCAGTGTGCCATTCATTAGGGACATAGCCTGAGGTAAAGCTGTGCTTGAACAGGGCACACAGGTGTGGTGCCAGTTTGTTTTGTAGCTCATGTAGGACACAGCCAGGGATATTATCAGGTTGCATCGATGCTGTATTCTTGGCTTTGGACAATGCAGCTTTTACCTGTGCAGCAGAAATGGCGGGTACCAGGCTTTCATCTGGTATTGTGATAGGGCCCTTGGGGGGGGGTAAGGTTGGCACTGAATCTGTCGGCCAGTATGTTGGCTATGGTTATGAAATCAATGTAAGTTCAAGGAAACATCGGAAGTAGCAGTTATTTAAAGACTCATGTTTTTTTCCATAAAACAAGGAAAATGAAAACAACAGTTTTCTTAGCTTTTAAAATGAAGAGAAGCAGGACTTATGTGCCTAACCCAACACACACACACACACACACACACACATATATATATATATATATATATATATATACACACACACACACATATATAGATAGATAGATAGATATCCACAACCAGTTTAGCCCTTAGCCCTTCCAGCAATGGGTTGAATTTGAGAGAAAAGTCCAGGACTGCAGGCCACATTCCAGCTCTGAATTTCAGATAGCTCCACTATGTACAGGCTGCTCATGAGGAACAAACTTTCTTTTGTCTGCTTGCAGGCTTCCTACATATATAACACAATAATTATCAGTGTCTTCTGAGCTAACTAATACAAGAAGATTTCTGACTAACACTGTGAGAACTTTCCATTTTTTGTCAAACCAACATGTTACAAAATATATGCCACTCAGACATTCAACCTGATTTTAATAGCTGATGTGTGGAGTAATATTCTTAATAGAAAAGATGGTACTTATGGCAACAAAGATAGCATCTGGAGCAGGGATTACACAAACTACACAGGACATTTCTGAAGAAATCATTACTTTCTAGCAGTGATGTAGTTACGTTATCTGACACCCTTTGCAGTTCCTTAATCTGGCATCCCTCAACTAGTTGAAGAGCAAAAACAAAAAAGGTAAGGACCAGAGCAAAAAAGCTCTTCAGCTCTAAAACTGTAGCAAACAATTTACTACATATGCAACAGGCAGTTTGCTATAGTTAAAATACCACACACATGAAATGATTGAGCAGCCATGCCCACAAGGACAGTATCAGCATTCAGTAATGAGTATTGATACTGTATTACCGGAAATGGCTGAAGTACTCACTCTGTTCATGTGTGGTACTGCTCTGTCTGTATCTGCTGACCATGCTACCTGACACTTTGCACCGGGGGCAGCCATCGCATTTGCCCTACCTTAGTTATGCTTCTGGTTTCTAGAAAGGAAGGAAAATATGTAGTTATGAGCACTGTCTATTAACATGTTAAGTAATATATCAGTAAACCAGTCAGCCAGACAAAACAAAAAATATGACAGAAAGAGACTTGATGACAGTGACATGAAATAAGCTAACAGAAGATCTATTTATTTATTTAATTAGTTAGTTGTTTGCTTTCGTTTTCTTTATTTATCTATCTGTTGATTTATTCATTTGTTGTGGGAGCACAAGCCAGTACATTTACCTTTCCTGACTCCAGGGAACCCATTATTTCCTCTTGTATCACTTAGTGGGACATCCTGCATCAACCCATGGGGAAGAGTCTTCCCAGTGTGAAGGTGATTACCTTATCATAAGCTAAATCTTATTTTCAGGTTGAGTTGGGTGCTTGCAGTTGCAAGGATGTATTTCTTATACTCCTAATATCAGTAACACTTACAGGTGTGGAGTGCTCACTGAGCAGCTTACAATCTGCATGTCTACATGTATGCTGTGTATGAGGGCCTCCCCCATGTATTATCAATGTCTGCTGCAGCACGGTGCTGCCTTGGGACCCCATAATTCTTGGGGCATCTTCAACTGGCTTTTTTCTGGAGTCACTGTACCATTATATCAATGGTATGATAGTTCCTTCCCATTCCCGAAACTCTGAGGTCAGTGAGCCTTCAGCCATTCATTGCTACCTCCTCTGAGTGATCCCAACAGTTTCTGAGCCCAGTATTCAAACCCAAAGTACCAGCATGAAGTCAGGTTCCAGCAACCTGAACTACAGAGGCAGCCATAGCCAGATAGCAATAAAAGAAACAAAGTACATGTTTTTTGTATAAACTGTTTGCTGTTTTATATTTGACTTTTATATATTGAATCTCTCTTGTCAGAGTATAACTGCTTTACATGTATTTTTCCAGCTTACAGATGTGTACAACTCATCACCTGCACTAGGTCGTTATTTTGTGGAAGCCATTGTATTTGAAAGGTAAGGTGACAATAGAAGATAAAAAAGAACATAATGGGACAAAAACTGAGTTACAGAGGAAACAAATGAGATAGGAGGAGCAGAAGAAACAGAACAAAACATAAAGACAGGGAAACTTCTGGCAAGGTTGCAAAACACACAAAAGAGAAGAAAATAAAAATCGTTACTTTGAGATACAGACCATGATAAATGACACAATACCAATGTCATCTTAATTAATAATGCGCAGAGGTTGCTGTCCAGGGCTTTGGTTTGAGGAGGAACTCCCTTAGTATGGTTTGTTAGTTAATGACTTATGCTCATTATGTAGAAGGGCTGGGGGTATTCCACACAGTAAGTATGATATACAAGTACAATGTGAATAAAAAATATAAAAAGTTACTCAGCTGAAGAAATAATATCCAAAAGACAAATTCACTCTGTGTGTACAAAGTTTCATAACCCATACTAATCCTTACTACATTTCCTGCACTTTTTTATTGTGGATGGGATGTTGGGATAGCCTAGCATCCATAGTAATAACCTGAAAGTAAAGGGCATTTTCAGAAATAGATATGACTCCTTGAACCTCTGTTTGAAGAGAGTGAGATGATAAGTCACTTAACACATCTGATACTTTTAGGTTGTCATGGAAAAAAATCCATCCATTGGATCTCAAATTAAATAATAGCAATTATTTATTCAGAAAGTAAAAGTATTGTAAGAAACAAATTAAGAAAGTGCCAAGCCTTGAGCAGTACTATAACAATTCACTGGATCAGGTTTGTCTGCAGACATACAGCAATAATTGTACTTATTTGATAGTAGGCTGCTAGAGCGGGCTACATATGCCATTCACTCCTAAACTCATATTTCTCCTAGTAATCATCTGTGAAACACTGTGGATAACATTTGAGAGGGATGACCCCAACTGTATTTCTTCATTTTTGTATTGTGCCACAAATTCCTCTGAAGTACAACATGCCCTTTCCCACTAGCAACACATGAAATGCCAGGCAAGGATGATAATATTCAGTGTTTGCAGGGATCTCTGAAAGGCATATATTATAATCTCATTATAATCAGGAACACTGATGTCTGAGGTGCCCGAAAGGCATCTATTATAATCTCATTATTATCAGGAACACTGATGTCTGAGGTGCCCGAAAGGCATATGTTATAATCTCATTACAATCAGGAACACTGATGTCTGAGGTGCCCGAAAGGCATAGGTTATAATCTCATTATAATCAGGAACACTGATATCTGAGGTGCCTGAAATGCATATGTTATAATCTCACTATAATCAGGAACACTGATGTCTGAGGTGCACAAAAGGCATAGGTTATAATCTCATTATAATCAGGAACACTGATGTCTGAGGTGCCCAAAAGGCATATGTTATAATCTCATTATAATCAGGAACACTGATGTCTGAGGTCCCCGAAATGCATACATTATAATCTCATTATAAATCAGGAACACTGATGTCTGAGGTCCCCGAAATGCATACGTTATAATCTCATTATAATCAGGAACACTGATGTCTGAGGTGCATCATCATGTGCATGCTGAGCTATTTTACTCAAGAGGTAAATATTAGGGAGAGCTTATATTTTAATTATAAAAGTTGCACAAATCAACATTCTGTTGTGAGACTCTCTTATGGCATTTTACAAAGGCAGTTAGTTAAAATGAATTTTACTTACAATGGTAACTTGTGCACTTTTATTAACTTACTCATTTTTACCTTTAACTAGAGAAGAATGACTAAATCTAAAGGGAGAAAATACGTTACAAAATAAATAGCTTTTAACACACACCAAGAAGATACCCCCCCAAAAAGCTTAAGACATAAAGGCAAATGATATTCCAATACAGAGTGATAGAGAATTCTTGCAAAACCATGTCATTACATTAAATTATAAAGGTAACACTAATGCAAATATATTTACAAAGCAGTTTAAACATGGAAACACAATCTGTTTGCAGATATGGACTACTCCCTCCAGTCAATTTCTTTATGTAATCCTCTAGTACACTACCTACATGACTGATCATAGTAAATGTTCAACAATGCTTCATTTTAGCATATTTTGTCAATTCCTAATTTATTTTATCCTGTTACACAGTATGGCAAGACTCCCTTGAAGACTGCGGCTAGGATTTATAGATGGGTAGTGCCTTGCATAATGTAAAATACTGCATGAAGTTGCTGTGTGCATGGTGTGTACAATTCAAACATGCCAAATGAGTGAAAGAGCAATGGTACATATTGCTCAACATGTGCCATTGGAATTTAATGCGTATTGTTGTGTAAGTGAGAAGGCTCGTGTAAAAGAACAACATAGAATATGCAAATACAGGAAGCCAAGATTTTGGACTAATTCAGAGACATAGCAAAATAGTGGTACTGCATGCCCATATGCACACATTTTGAACACCATAATGTATGGAGTACATGATGGGAGTCATGTTAGACAAATAACAACAGCAATACCTCAACAGCATGTATCCGTAGCCATCACAGCATCCAGTCCTGGCAAGGTTTTTCATTGTGGATGTCTGCATCAAGGAAGTTCATACAGGCAGCAATTTGACACCCAATGCAATTCCCTGATCTGGTGCCCCCAAGCAAAAAAAAAAAAGAAAAGAAAAAAAGCTCTTCTTTCCTGTTAAATTGGAGGTGCAGCTTGCTACATTTCTAGCAAGTTGCTGATACAGTTCATACCACTCATAGAATGCAAAAGTGCTTCACTTCTGACTGCACCTGTCATGGAACCATTTGGCTGGCATAATTTTCAAGCACACCACCTAACACCTTACATCTGGGAGTGCTACTGCATTTGCCCTGCCCTAGCTATGCCACTGACAATACACAAAACGCCTAACAGATCATTAGATAACTAACAATTCATATTAGTTAAGGACATAGTACTGGTCCAGTGGCTCTGTCCAAACTGTCTCACCCATGAGCAAAGTCAAGGGGTATGTGCGCAGTATGCCATTCCTGTGGACACAAAGATATGCACAGTGTTGATCATACTAGCTACAGGGACCCCCCGATGGTTACCTGCGGTGGAACACTAAAGCGCAATCTTGAAATATGCAGCAAAACATTTATAATGGTCTTGTGAAAATAAGAGGTACAGCTGTATAACATCACGCAGGATATGCCACATGCAATGCAGCAACAGTAGCAGGACATAGAAGTGATGCTAGGAAAAGTAATGCTCTTTCCTAGTTTTCTGTATACATGATAAACAGGGTGGCCACCATGATGCACATGCCTACACAGATGTTCTCGCTGCCACCATACTTTGCTATGATGCTCTACATGGTGTTTGTGCCAGTGACTGCCACTATCTGTCACAGCATTGTGCATAGCTACTCTTACCACTTCACACAGAGAGGGACACCATTGTCATGATATCATGCATGTCGACCCTGTACACCGTACTAGTGCTGCACCCCTAGTATGTTGATATTGTTATCGTTACACATGTTAGTGTTGGTCATTTGATCATTTGTTATGGGGCCTTTAGTACTACGTGTAGCTATCCTTATCTGTTGCATCCATAATTAGCTTTTGGATGCATTACTTGGCAATCCTCCCTCAAAATTAACACTGAGCAGGCACACTGAGCTATCCTATGAATCTAACCAAGAGAATCACTAGTAGTAAACTTTGTACTGTTAATGAACAAACTAGTATTTTTCTCTGAATATTGCTACAACAGCCCAAAGAAGCAGATCAGTAAAGTAAGCAAATACATTCCCATAAGGACTGTGAGTTTTAGAATTATAAGTATGATACCACAAACTAGAGCCTGAGTTTGTATGATAAGATTCTGCTGCTTTATTAAGAGAGATAACAGGAAAATAATTCACGTTTTTCTTTCATAAATGTAATCCATGGCAACTGCTGAAAAATGCATGTAAAGTTCAAACTTGACAGTCGATTACTGCATTGTTGTTGTTCTAATGTATGTTTTAATTCACTTCAGCAGTGTCTTGTGCTCTGTAAATATGTTACAATGTAGTTGGTATAGCTAGTTCTATGCCATCACAGTTTGTACTCTGTGTCTCATCAGGTTCAGCATTTGCAAAGGCTGTTTGATATATCTGTAGGATCACAGGAGTGTAGGAAATGCAAGGCAGTTGAGTCGTACGACCAATTACAACTTCTCACCTTACCTACGATCAGACCAAACCTCCTCTCACGAGGAAGATCAGGCCAGTCAAGCCAGGGGTGGATTTGTGAATACACATCCAATTGTCCAGTTCCTGGCTGAGGGAAGGTAATGTATCACACTGCTTAATTTGCAGTGTGAGTTCATTCTGGAGGTTTGGAAGGTGCTGTGTAATGAACCTATTGCTTCAATTTGTTTTATTTATCTACAGATGATGATTTAGATCCCCTGTTCTGGTATTTGTGGGGCTATCCAATTTGTGGTGACACAAAAGATCCATGACCACTGGGTCACTAATGGTTGGAAGGCAAGTTGTAGATCTCCCCCCAAGAGTCTATAAAATCCTAAGTGCAGGGACAGTGTGTCCAGTCTTTTCAGGTAGCTTAAGATTTTTAAGCTAACGATCTTCTTAGTTAGGAACCTTTGGTGTCTTTCTAGCTGCTTGATATGTCTAGTGAGGTACATCCTAAATGGGATATTGTATTCAGCAGTTGGCATATAATGGGCAGATGACATCTTAACATCTTGATGCTATTCCCCTGACAATCAGATGCTGTGAGTAGAAGCACTTTCAGACTAATGTCGTTACATAATGATCAAAGGACTTATCAACCCAAGTTCCAATGTCTCTAACAACATTCTTATTTTGGACTGAGGGTATTTGGATCTGTGACAAGCGCTCGCATGCTAGTATATCCCAATATGCTTGCTTACTCCCACTTACTCGAAAAGCCAAGTGCTCAAATTCCTACTAGCCCATTCTCCAGTAACTGCTTAGCCTGCCATCACATGACCCTCTAAAACTGTATAGTCCTACCAGAGCCTAAACTCTAACCCTAAAACTCTCATATATTTTCTAACCTGCATCTCTCACTCCCTTACCCTAAAACTCACTCTCCCAAATCTAAATTCAACAATTGCTCCCAAACTCTCAACTCCCCTTCTGTTCTTTAAACCTAGGACTCCATTTTTGATCCCTAACCCTAAAACTCCTCCCACTCTCTAACCCTAAATACCTTTCCTGATCACTGCCCTAATCAACATTCTCACCTTTTCCCACTCCCACACCAGCTGCTTGCCAGAACTCATACTTGAGTTTGAGCATCAGCAGCAGTCTACATGAGCTACAAGATGTTTGAGTCCCTGGCTTCAAGACAGTGGTCTTTGAGCACTTGTTGTAGACCCTGGATATTGTTTACATCATATGCTGGGGAGGGATGGTTATCATATCTGAAAATATTACATGCTTTACCTTTTAATTTAAGTATGTTTTTTGTACACCAGGTATTTATAAGTGCAAGATTTTGTTGTAGGGCTTGGGTGTCACAGGTTGACTTGACAATAACTTCCAGTATGCAGTATCCACAAACCTGGCTAGCCAGAGTTCTTCATTTGTGGTTTGGAGATTAGGAGACTGAATGCCAAACAAGAAGAATCCCAGTACAGAGCCATGCGGGACACCACTGGTTAACTTCATACACTTTGATGAGGTAACTCCTACCCGCACCATGTGGGGTTTGTCCTTTTGCCAGTTTGCTATCCATTCTACCACATAGGGATCTATTTGTAATACATTTAGCTTACTAAGTAAGCAAGCATGGGTATGGTGTCAAAGGCCTTGACCAGGTCAAGATATGCCATGTGGACAGCATGTTTACTGTCCATAGCTTGTGATATTCTTTTTAAGTGGGGTGAATGGCTTGGCATGCAATGAGGACATGCACAGTGGGATCCCTAGCAGGTGAATGAGTTGTCAGAAACTCGAAATTCATATGGTTGAGACCATATGACTGAGTTTTTGAAAATCTGAAGCTTTTGAATGGAAATCGCAGTACAGTGCAGATCAGGAAATTTACCCTTTTCCTCAATGTAGTGTGATCTCAGAGCTAGTGTATAGAATGTTTAGGGGTTTGGGGGTGTAGGGGGAAATGTAAAAAAGGTAGAGTTTTGTGTTGTTTTTGATGTTTGAGTTTTCAGAAACTTGATCATATGGTTTCGAACATATAAATTTCGAGTTTCTGAAAACTCGATCATGTGAAATGGACCCACACAGAGACATGTCAGAACTCTACATGCATGCCACAAATGCAGGCAAGACTGGATACTGAGCAAAATCCTCCCTTCTCCATGAATGATGCCAACATAAAAAAAAGATGATTGCTTCAAAAAACTGCTAAATAACTGGTGTCACTCTAGAGTGATCTAATACGTGTCAGCATGGACTTGAGATGTTTGACAGTCCTACTTGCTTTGCAAAGGATGGTCTGTATTTATTGTTCAAAGGCTTCCGCATACTGGCTAAAGCATTTGTTGCTGCTAGAGTGCCTTTTTTAAATAAAGTTCAGTTAATTGAGCAGTCCAACATAGCAAACATATCAATACCAAAATTGGATCAAACTAAAGTGGCTGTACTCAATGCCAGAAGTCTAAACAATAAGCTGTCCAGCCTTGAGGCTTTCCTGCATTTGAAAGGCATCCATACATCTGTAATCACTGAAATCTGGTTTAAATACCCAGAAAGTACTTGCTCCATAGCTGGTTTTAATGCCTGACATACCTTCAGACCCAATGGAAACTGTGGTGGCATATCCACATTTGTCAGAGATTGTATCACCTCTAGACATATTCCTAGATATCCAAAATCTGAACAACAACTCAAAAGTACACTAAACAAAATCAGCTATCTGTTTTTTGCCAGTTACAGGACCCTTTCCATAACCTATATGAAGAATCACAGCGCAGGACTGAGAAACAGGCACGTAAACCAAAACAAAGCAAAAACACCAAGGCTGTTTCACCACGGAGAGGAGGTATCATAAACAGTCCAGTGACAAAGAAGAACTTACAGAGACAATAAAAACTCCTTTATTCCTTAACAAGCGACTAAGCCTTCATCAGATCATATTCACCAAACATCTGAATTTCACTTAAGTTAAAATAAGCAGCCAATGAACTTGTAAAACATACAAACTAAACCAATCATAAATTAAGTAAAATTTAACCAATCATAGATTAAATATATAGAAACACACCAATCAAAGACTAAGTAATGACTTGGCCCAATCAACATTTATAAAATTAAATTTTGACCAATGAAAATAAAGGTAAAATGAAACTGATTTGTCCTTCCTTGCTGATATAGCTATGAAAACATAGCTTTATTAAGAAAGCATCGAGCAAGTAAATCTTATTCAGAAACATACAGTATAATGGAAACAAAATGTTAAATCCTAATTTGGTATAGAGTTCAAATGGTCAAAACCTCATATTTAAATATTAGTTCTTGTCTAACTCCTTACGTGCAGCGTTTTCAAGCCAGAAAGCCAACAGAGACTTAGCCCAATCAAAACTTGTAAAAAGAAATTATGACCAATAAAGATTAAGATATGGACCAAAACTAATTCATCCTTTCTTGTTAGTTTAGCCAATCAAAATTTAAAAACCTTAGCCAATCAATAGTGCAATATACACATCTTAGCCAATCATTAAGGACATACCGGTAATTCTATTTATGTATGTATTATATTCATCTCTTGCATAAATGAAAAATAAATAAATAAATATGTAATATTCGTTAGAGACATACATTATTACTTGTGAGCCTAGGTGCTACTTTGTTATCATACAAAAATTTGTTATACTGCCCTTGCAAGCCATTGTAAGCCTAGCCAATTATCCCTTGTGAAACTCAAACCTTGCACCTTCTGTTTGTAAGGCAAACACCTTAACCATTAGGCCACCCTCCCAACCCCTGTTAGAGCTGTATTTCATCTGTCCTCCAAACTGAAGACTCTTTCCCCTTTCACTGCATGCGTGCATACTACTGGTCCCCCCCCCCCATTTTTCTCTTCCTATAGTACCCGTAGGACAATTACTTAAAACTACTTTCTCTTGGAAAATGTTTACCTATGTACCTGCAGCCCACACTTCTTTTGTTTTTCCCTGCAGAAGTGGTGGTCTTTTTCACCACTTCATACTAGATTAGTGGCATAACATTTGTAGTTATTAGGAAAATACTGCACCACACTGACCTGGAATTAACTTAGCTCGGTTTTCCTGTTTTCTTTTTAGCAGCTGGCCTAGTCCAGTTTTTCTGACTCACAACCTTGCATTACTTTGTGTCTACCCCCCTCCCCCACCTTGAACCTGCACACCTACCCTCCCACTCCTGCTTAATTACAGAGGTATCATAAAACCTGATGTAGAAAGGCACCATCTTTTGACTTAGCTTTCCTGCCTTGCTTCATAGCAATCCCCAGTAGTGTGCTCGCATGTAAGTACACTTACTGTATTCTACTAAACTGCTACTGCCCTCTTTTCAGCTCCTATCCCTGTCAACCCTATGCATCCTTCTAATTTTACACACAGTGCCTTATGCCAGTGCCTCCTTACCTCTGAGCTAGTTCTCAGCTTCAAAGATAACTTACTGGCTTTCTTCCTTCTCCTTGGCTCTACCCACTCCATTTGCCCTGCGGTCTCACTCCACTCCCCTACCCTGCCCTGCCCCCAATTCCCACATGCCCCCACTACTCCTACTTTTATTTCAACTACTCCCCACCCACTCAACACAGCCATCCAGTCAAAACCTTCCCCTCTTTGCCCCTCCTCCTTTCCCCCACAGTAATTAAATACATCACTAATTAACGACATCACTTTTTCACTACATCCTCTCACCCCACAGCTCTTCTCTCTAGCTACAAATCCTCCCATATTAAACTACCTTTTTCCTACCATGCTTTCCTTACTGTTCCTAACACTCTGAACTCCCATCTCCCTCCTACAACTCCTAACAACTTTATACCATGCCTGCTCCTATACCTCCAATCAGTTTCCACTCTCTACTCCTTTCCATACTTCCACACAAAACCATCTCCTCCCTCACACAAATAATCATTTCTTTTCTATCTCCTCCTCTGGTTCAGCTCAACCCTCTGCACCTTTTTAATCCTTAAATTATTTCCTCTACTGCAAAGACACTTGCTCTTAAACAAATACTAGACCATCCAGAAAACCCTAAATCCAAACCAAAACACACTAAAATAACTTCATTCATTAACCTCATCTTAGCTGGAGACATTTACCACAATCCCGGACCTAACCCACTCACAGATAATTACCCTCCCCTTCCTCTAACCTTTCATCCCCCTACAATACTCTTAAATTTTTTGCACTCATTGCCCAGAGTCTCAACAACAAAGCACATCAGTTTCAAGCATGGCTAAGTCATAACCAACCTGACATTGTAGCCATCTCTGAAACTTTGCTCAAAACCCACATCTCTGACTCTGGAATCCTACTCTCTGGATTTCACACTCTTAGATGTGACCGCCCATAGAAAAAAGGCTGAGGTGTTGCATTAATCTAGTCCAATCTACTTACCTTAATTCCCCTACCAAAGCCCATTCCTAAATTCGCCAATGCAGAACCAAAAGTTGGTCTATTAAAAATGAACAATCACAAAAGCCTCTGTATCATCACCCTTTGTATCCCACACAGAAATAACGCCTCAACCTTTGAAGACATACTCCAATAGGCCTCATCTGAAATTAACCTTGAAACTTACATACTAGGTGATGTAAACATCGACTGGAATAAAATCAGCAGTCCCATGCCCTCCCTGTCAATTAACGTCTTTACTCAAGTAATCCACTCCATCACCAGACCTAATAAAACAAATCCCCCAGGATCCACTCTTGATTGGATCTTAATCTCCCATCCAAATAAAATTACCAACTCTGGCACCATCCCTGACTCTATTAGTGACCACCTCCCAGCATTCATTTAGCGTGCAATCACCTCCCATCCACACCAACATCAATATATTCAGACCTGCAACCTTAGTAAATTTGACCCCAAAACCTTCTCTATCTCAAACAAATGAATTGGAACATTCTAAAAACCCTTCCACTCAATAAAGCCACAGACCACTTTAATTCTACTTTCCTAGAGACTCTAAATTCCTTAGCTCCACCAAGGAAAAAAAGAATAAAAACTATAACTGCCCCTTGGCTCCCTAGCTCCATCAAGGAAAAAAAGAATAAAAACTATAACTGCCCCTTGGCTAACCAAAGAAGTTAAGCAAATGATGTGTCAAAGAGACAAATCCTGGAAGCTTTACCAAAAGAATAAACTTCCTGAAACCCTTCTCCAATATACACAGCTCCGTAAATTTGCAAAAAAACAAATCTCCAAAGGCAAAAAAATCCTACTACACTAAGTTCCAGTCAAACCATCCCCAAATCCCTAGGCTTTTTTGGAACTCCATAAACTCACTCTTCAACCCAGGCTCCAAAAATAACACGTCTGGACCCAAGTAAATCTGACCTCGAATTAGCCTCACTATTCAACTCTTCCGTTGTAGAGACAATATCCGACCTAACAAAAAAACTTTTCCCAACAACGACCCATCTCTCCTACATTCCACCTCATCTAAGTCCCCAAATAATGTCCCCTCTATGTTTGAGCTTAAACCTGTCTCCACAAACTACATAAAAAGACTTCTATCCAAACTTAAATCCTGCTCCAATGCACCTGACAACATCCCCTCTTCTTTTCTCAAGTCTGCTGCTTATGGTATATCTCTCCCATTTAGTATCCTAATTAATAGATCTATAAAGGAATCCTATGTCCCTAAACTCTGGCGTTCCACCTTTATTCTTCCTCTCCACAAGGGAGGCAAAAACACTGACATTTCAAACTTCCTCCCTATAGCTCTTCTCTTTCCAATCTCCAAAATCCTAGAAAAATGAATCCACCTCTAACTTATGCCTTTTCTGAATAAAAAACAACTTCTTACCCCTACCCAACATGGCTTCTGACCAGGGCATAGCACCATAACAGCTCTACTCTCATTCTTAGAAACTGTCAATCAAGCCCGAGCTTCTGGAAACTTAGTATCCACAGTGCTCCTAGATCTCTCTAAAGCATTTGATACTACTTCCCATAAGCACCTTCTAAGTCATCTATCAAACCTAAATCTCTCCCAAAACACACTTTCCTGGTTCTCAGGCTATCTGTCAGATAGATATCAGGCTGCGAAATGGAAAAAGGCACCTCACCTTCCTTACCCACTCCTACTGGAGTACCACAGGGGTCCATCCTTGGACCAATGCTGTTTAATATCTTTATCAATAACTTTCACTCTGCCATTCCTAATGCCAAAATCATCCAATATGCAGATGACTCTACACTTGTCTGCTCTGCCTCTAACCTCTCTGAACTCCTATCAAAAACTCAGACTGCCTTCTCAACTACTGAGATCTGGATGTGCCAAAATCACCTTTCTCTCAATGCTAACAAATCTAAAATTCTACTAGTCACTCCCCCAAAATCTTTCTCTGTTGATAAAAATTCATTCCAAGTCCTCAGCCAAAACAAATCTCCGATCGAAGTTGTTCCCTTTGCCAAACTACTCGGTGTAACTATAGTTGAACACATCAAGTTCAACATCCATATTCAGCAAAATATAAAGAAAACCCACCAAAAACTATGTATGCTATACAGGAACAACCACTTCCTCTCTACTTCTACCAGGCATACTCTGGCCTCCTCTTACCTCCTTCCCTCCCCTCTGTATGGTGCCCCACTACTAACTAACCTATCCTCTTCCATCACTTCCAAACTTGAAAGCTGTTATAACAAAATTTTTAAATTTGCCACCAAAGCCAAACATTCCATACATCATTGTGTTACCCTCCAACCCCTCAACTGGTTAGAATTCACAAATTACCTGGACTTCCTCCAGCTCACTACAGCACATAAACTAATTTTTAATCTAACCAAATGCCCAGCTCTAACCAACATCCTTCCCCCATATACTCCAGACAGAACTCTCAGATCTGAACAGCAAAACTTGATTACTATCCACAAACCTAAACATCCTGCTGGACAACTTCTCCTCCCCTTCTTCTTAGGTAAGAAATGGAACTCTCTCCATTCCACACTAAGGACAATGTCAAATACAAACAACTTCAAAACACAGCTTTACACCTACCTCTCCTCCAAATGGAAATGTAACTGCATTCTCCCTACCTAGAACTCTTTAACAAAAGCCCCTGGGAGGGTATCCTCCTGAGTTCCTAAGCACCTTATAGTTGGCTATAACCTTCTATAGCTAATTCCCATACAATCTCTCTCACTCTGTAAATACTGTAAATAGCTTTTTTTCTTTGACGTTAACTGTGTGCATTTGTTAAACTGTATCTGCACAATATTTTTCCACTATGGGCAATATTGCTCACACTTTGTATTATTTGATATGTATTGGTAGTTGTACCCTATTTTTATTGGACTGCTATCTTTACTGTAATCTGTTTCATGGAGCTTTTCTCCCAGGGCCTCCACTGAAAATGGGCTCTCTGGGCCCAGTGGACTTCCCCGGTAATCAAACTGGAAATACATTTTCCACAAAGATAGGGTGTCCCAAGGTAATCTCTAAATCAAATCTAAATCAATCTATTGATCTTCCAGTGTTTTTTTCCAAATTTTCAAATAAAAGAGAATATGTTTACATGTGTTAGTTGTTCATCACCAATTGATTCTCACTCCATAGAACAAAAGACTTCAGGCAATCTGACCAACTATTTGTGGATTTTTCTAGAGTAACATTGGGTAAAGGGGTCTCTAAAGTGACTCGTTTAAGACAGTTATCAGATTGTATTTCATTTGTAGATACTAAAAGAGGTCTACCCTTACAAGCAAAACCCAAAGCTCATATCACAAGAGCAGCATCACCTCTACCACTTTTATGAATAGGGTCCCCTCTGATGACATTTGTGCAACTCAGTCAGCTGTCCATATCTTTGTGTATTCTTATGAACTGGATGTAAAATCCAGATCATGTTCTTCTTTTGGATCCACCATTCTCAGGAATATCCTTCCTTGGTACCACCTAGTTAATAAATAGCTTGGGAATCTGTCCCAAAGGTTGAATCAGACAAAAATAGACAACATTGGATAGAAAAGTTATGTACTTATAATAACACTAGACCCATGGTGTCTGATTTTCAGCAGGTTCGACATCCCTTCCTTCCCCTTTGCAGTGTTGTTGCTGACAGCTTCTGGTGACCAGGCAGATCTCACCTAAGATGCAGTCTGTTATACATTTTCCTTTATTCATTACTATGGTATTAACATGTTCATCGACTGGAAAACCTATATGTTTCTTCAGTTATAGAAGGAGATCAATATTTTAGGTATAACTCAGCGAACTCAATCTGACGTAACTTGGCAGACAGGAGAGAATTATGGGTAGGAAGAGTCAAAGCCTGGGAGCCACAGCTTTAAAAGAAGGTGCTGAGGTTGGATCCAATTGGATCAAACAATTGACTTGTTGAATCAGACAAAAAACAGACAACTTGAATCTATTGTTATGGGAAGTACATAGCTTTCATTTTAATCACATGGTTTGATTTATAATGGCAGGGTTTCTTCTATGGTAATTTTAAACAAATGAAGGCATAGCAGTTGTAGAAATGGTACTTTTGCCAATGTCTTGAGGATTATTAAAATATATTTTGAACTGCAGACCCCAGGTGTTGACATTTTCTGAGGAGTTTTTGTTGTGCAGTGCAAGGAAAGCTTCATAGAGCAGAGAAGTGTAGAATTTTGTGTCTGGTGTTTCTCATTTTCCAACTATTTTGAAAATATGAAATTAATGTTTTTTAACTAAGGGAATATGTGAGCAAAGTTCACTCACACAGAGGTGAATGGGAACGTGCATCCCTGCAAAAAACAATTTTATTATGTGTACTCTGGTGATTCAGAGAGAGAGGGAGATAGAGGTGTTTTATTTTTCCAGGACTGATTATTTTTCTGTTTGCAGTTTTATTCTTGACTCTTCATAGTGGAATGTCGCATCTAGGGGGAAAATCTATTGGATATTTTAAGCAGGTTTCCCTGCCTCAGAGGAACATGCAACTGATCACCTGTGTTCCATTTTCGCCTGGCCCTAAAAATTAGCATACAGTTTAATTAGCAATCTAGACACGATTTGCTTGTAATCTGTCACCATTGTGAGAAAGGTTAATTTTACCCTACCGAAGGTGTGTTGCTATTATAGTAATCCTGCTCAGTATGAGAGAAACCACAGATTCAGTCATTTGGTGAATGTGCTTAGCTGAGAAGCCAATGTCGCAAAGATACCACCTATGGGATTATGACTGAATGCCTCCGAGTCAGAATCCCACCCAAATGTAATGATACCACAGCACTGCAGATCTCTGGCTGGTCAGTGATAGCTGATCAGAAAGAGGAGTGACACTCATTATTCGGTCAGAGTGAGGATGGAAGGCCCCCCCCCCCCCCCGCTCCAGCAGTGCACTGCAAGTTCATGTGGAAATGGATGCAAAATCATTCATAGATGACCTGATTCTGGGTCAGGATTTTAAAAGTATCAGAGCAGCAAAAAACTGATCTACTGAAAATCAGCCCTCAAGGCAATCTTTTGTCACATCCTTCCCAATTTCCTTTTGAAATTAGTATTTACTCTTATGGGACGACACTGCACTGCTGCTATCAGCACTACAAGATCCCACATTTTGCACTGCCATGCCTGCCTTCATAATTAAATGGCAAGTGTTTCACATATGCAGTACATGCTTTAATGTCTCTTTTGCCAACATTTTTCTCAGTCTGTCAAACCATCTGTAGCCCTAATATGTTTCCTCATTTTAATATGCATTTACCTTACAAAGATGGCTTATCATGCCCCTCCCAATTTTAGTCATCAGTCAGCAGCCATTTGGTTATGATAGGAGGGTTCCATTGACAAAGGTGCTACAGTATAACTTTTGCTGTACAGATGAGCCATGTTACATTGTTTCAACATTTTGTGACTCATAGTCAATGTCATGTTAAGTGGGAATGCATATGACAATGACAATGAAGCACTCAAATGGAGCAGTGTTTCACTGCAAAGTTGAATGCCCAACCAATCTTCCTGGCAGACTATACTTAGGCATGTCCTACCTTAGACATAGGCACAGACAGACACATATGTCACAAATACCACGCACACGCACACACAAGCACAACATTCACATTGTACATAGCTTAGACTATCAGACAGAGAAGGCTAAGTAAAGTGGAGCCATGCTATACATTGTAGCTCTGCTCTACCCAGCCTCCATGTCTAAAATTGAGACAATGTGCAGAAATGCAAACACACACATACTGAGTCACAAAGATAGACAGACAAACATGCACATCCCTTACCTGGAAGTACAGCATCCATAATCTTCTCATTCACACCATCCGCAGGTCACATCAGGATGCAATTGTCCACCACATATAGACATAACCCCACACACACACACACACACACACACACACACACACACACAATAAGCATTCATGCACAGACACTTACAGACCAACTCATACACCATTTCTATGCCAGTTCACACTCAAACACACACACACACACACACACACACACACACACACACACACACACACACACACACACACACACTATCATCAACACATACTGAACTTCTCACCAGAATAAGCAATGTCTTTGGGGTAAAGCTGTGTAGATTTCTTCCCAATGAGATGCATAGGTGCATGCCATTTACTAGCAGCTTACATTTAATGCATTTTATGTACTGTACTTGAGGGAAGCATGCACAATAAGAGAGTCTATGCCCCTGATTACTGCACTTTCATGTGATCCTGCAGCTCTTACTGCTCAGTAGAACATAGCTGTGCTTCTGGGTAGCCAGCTGTCTTTGAAATAGGACAAGCTTGTCAAGTATGCCAGGTACTTTCTATGACTTCGATTACTATGTAAGTTGCCTGTGAATGCAGAGCTGTAGATGGGTTACCTAGTGTCCGGTGCTGGTCCCTGATCTGGTGCCGTGCCACCAGCTCTTCAATTAAGGAGAAAAAAGGTCTTCTCTCATAGACTGGCACTCTGCACCAAAATCCATTCCCCACTTTCAAACCCTCAACTGTTCAGGCAAACAGCAACAAAAATACTTTTAAATTGTTTCAAGCCATTTGCTACATATGTAGCAAATAGCTTGCTACAGTTCACCACACAGGAACTGCTAAAGTACACTTCTGTACTAGCATTCAGAAATGCTGATATAGAAAAGAATACAGGAACTGCACTTCCTAATCACACCCCATGACCCTTTGCACCTAGGGCACCTGCCTCCTTCACCCCACCCTTGTTACACTTCTGTATGAATGTCACCTATCCGGATAACAAATCAACCAACAAATCTCTTTACCAAAGCAAGGGCATACTGAACACAACTACATCTGCCTCCTGCCACAGCAGCTGGTGGTTCCCCGTCCAAGTCCTCCTCTGACTGTAGCTGTGGTGACCTAGGCGTAGGTGGGTGGATGTATTTCCTTTCTCCTGGCTGATTCTGCTACAGCTGCTTCCACAGGATCAGACTGTATAGCATACTACATACTGTGAAGATTTGTGTACATGTGTATGGATTATACAGCAAGGCTCCACCAGATGTATCCAGGTACTGGAACTGTGACTTCAGCAGCCCAAACACATGCTCTATGATGTTTCTGGTTTGAGCGTGTGCCTCATTATGGTGTTCGTCCATGGCTGTCTGTGCACTTCTGATGGGTATCATCAGCCACGGTTCCAGTGCATAGCCAACATCCCTCAGTAAATGGCCCTGTGGGATGTCCCCCCTAGCAAACATCTGGTACAGCTGTGATGTGTGCCAGATATGGGAGTCATGATAACTGCCTGAGTTACACACACACATTCAAGATAATTCCCTAGGCATTACACACGACTGTAATATCCCTTGTGGTTAAAGTAGATTCTACCCTGCTCATCAGGTGGTGCCTTAATGTGTACATGAGTGCAATCTATGGCTCCCAGTACTTCAGGGTTGTGCTGTTCATGGTAGAACTGTTGCATATTGTTGGCCCTCAAATCAGAACTATGAGGAAAATATATGTGCTCAGTGGCATGTATGAGCAATGCATCCCAGAATTGATGGAATATCCTGGATGCTGATGCCTGTGACACACCCATCATGTCCCCAGTTGGTCTTTGAAATGTACCTGTAGCTAAGATTCTAAGGGCTACACATACCTTAGTTTCCACTGGGATGGTCTCTCCTCAGTTGGCTCTGGCTCTGAGCTGAGGGCAGCAGAGGCCACAGAGTTCTTGTAGTGTGTCCATGTCCACCTTGTACAATCTCTAGGCCATGTACCATCTGAAAAGTTACCCAGAGCCTGAAAACTCTTTTCCTTCTCAGCTTAGGCCTATTGGAACCAGCAGCAGCACCAGTGGCTTTAGCCTGTAGTACATACAGCTGGATCAAAGCAGCAGCAGCCCCTAGCATTGCTTCCCTGTAGAGTTTCCATGTCTCTACTCCAATATTATTAAAATATGCAGGAAGAACCAGTGTGGAGTCAACATGTATGCTTTATAACTTGATGAATAGCTCCACCATGTTGGATTAGTTCATTAACATTCAGTTTACCCACTTATGCTGTAATTAGCATCTATTAAACACACCTGCTGCTTGCTCATTAGTGCACTATGGGCACCTCCAGGCACCTCCCTGTGCCTCCACAAATAAGGTAAGCACAGGCAAAATTGGTATTACTTTCCTCCATCCCCATTTTATTGCACAAACATTGAGTACAAAAATTGAAGGAAAGGTTGCACACCCTGTACTAGAACCCAGAACTATCTATAATCCAGCTCTACACATACATGCACTGCCATAGGAGTAGTTACATAACAAGCACATGGATTCCTCCATTTGCAGTGATTGCGCTAAGTGCCTTATTGCACAATGACCAAAATAATAAAAAAGTACTTAAAGTGGACAGGGACAACACATTTTGCCAACAAATGAAGAGGAGGTTGCATATTAATGAAAGAGAGCTTGTGAATTGTGCAATGTGTGCATTTTCACCCTTCAAATACCTACGTGTACACCTCTGTAAGCCTAAACTGACACACCCCCTGATGTCATCATTCACTGTTACCATCCTTTGAAAACAAACACTGAAGGAGTGCCTACATGATGTGAACATCCCTATACAGTTCAAATTTATTGGGATTCAGCAATTCTAATGAGTTCCGACCTCATCTGCATCTTCACCATGCTGACTGCCCTGAATCTACAAGGTTGGCAACTGTTTAGTCAGGGGAAACTGAAGGGGAACTGCATGTTGAACACACACACAGGAGGGTATTACTTTGCTATATATCTGCCCAGAGGAGTACTGTTTTTGAGAAAATATGCTTATATTTCGTTAGCTACATGCTGCATATTCAACTAAAAAAGTAACAAGTCAACATGAGAGAATCCAATGAAGTCACAGTTCAAAAATGTAATAAAACAGTATAAAAATGTTAAAAACAAACAGGAAAGAGGCAAGTGCTTTCACATCAATCCAGGTGCTTCTTCAGATGTAATGAAGCAGGCACAGAATGCTACTTAAATACACGAAGTTAACTCTTAAGGTCACGTGACCTAAGCAGTGGTCTTAGAGAAATATAGTCATTTAATCCCTTTTCCTCTGTCACTTTGACTTCTAAAATTTATTTAGTCTCAGTACATTCTGTTTTCATTTTAACATCACCACCTCTAATGCTGACATTAAGAAGTTGTAGCACAAGAAACTTAAACTTATGAGTATCTCTAGTGGCCACAATATGTTTTGACAATGCATTATTGTCATAATTTCTAGGCACTTCATAAATATGTTCATGTATACGGTCTTTCAGTGCTTTGTTAGTTTTTCCAGTATAGACACTTTTACAAACAGTGCTGCTCGCTAAATACACAAGATCACAGCTCTTGCAGTTTGAAAAAAAGTTAAATTTATAGACATGCTTGGTCTCAGAATGTTCAAATCTATCAGTAGTTTCAATAAACTGACGCAAATTACAGTCTCCGCAAGGATGAGTTCCTACCCTGTTGGTAAGCCTTGTTTTTTAATGGAATGGTTTATAACACATTTTCCTCAAAGAAACATGGTTCTTAAAACAAAATTTAGGAAACTCACATAAGATACTTTTATTTCTGTTGTCACATGTAAGAACATGCCATTGTTTTTTTAATAATATCACAAACAGAGCTAACATCATTGGAGAAAGTAATGCTCATTCTCAAAGTGTCTCCTTGTGATACCCCAGATCTCTTAGCCTCTGGGTCACATGCTTACAGCCATTTTGAATAGTCTGTTTCATGGGGTTTACACTTATAGCTGTCTGCATTATTTAAAAGTGTATTCTTCATTTAGGGGTGGGGGAGTGAAACTGCATTTATGTCATGGCATTTAGAAAGGATATGTTGCTATTGTTGCATTCACCCAGTACAGAACTGGAATCATGTGTTTGCTGTCACATATTAAGGTCAGTTCTGTACAAATCTAACAACCTTTACTTGCTCTTCTGTTCATGTAGACTGATTTCTGAGGCTGTATTGAAAAAGTTTTTGAATACATGGGGAACACCAGAATGGAGTATGCACGGTAGCTTTAGACCTTGTTGAATCGCTCCACCATGTTGGTTTGTTTGATTAACATACAATTCAGCTACTTATGCTGTAATTAGCAAGCCACAGTATTTACCTTATTTGCGCTTGAGTGCACTGCTACATGGAATTTACTGAATCTAAAATTATTCATGGCCATGTGTGCATCATGCCACGATGCACACATGGTGAAAAATGACTGTGTAGGCTTTATTGAATCCCCCTGTAACGTGTTAGAGTAAAAATACATAACTATTCACTTGATTTCCACCTTCATTCACAGCTATACCATCTTGATATTTGCATCAGTTCACAGTAACCGTCCAGCTTTAACCTTCTTATGTTATGTAGAACTGTTGTGCCACATCAACATCTTATATGTACTATAATCCATGCGGCACCTTGTTTTTTTGTTTTATTTTGGCCTTGTGCTCTGGTCACATCTGAAGGGGTCATTTTTGGATCAGCATACCTATCATGTTAGCAGATTAATAAGAAAAATAAAATAAGTGATTATAAGGTATTTGCATGTCCCTTCCACTATCTCCTTTCTATTTTTTCTCCTCCACATTTTTCTCCTCTTCATTTTACCACAGTATGTGCATGCACTGTAGCTCTGAGGTCACAATGGTTCGGCCCTCAGTTAGTAGAACGGTTGCTTCTCATTATTTGTTTTGTCATCTGACACTGCAGTCAGGTGATTTCACATCATCTCTACACCATCTCTTCATCTGATTACTGACTCGCTGCTAAACTAGAATTTTCCCTACTAACCAGTTACCAAACAGTACAGTCACATTTAACCAATGCTGAAGTTTATTTATATTTTTTCAATGTAAGCCTATGACTCCAGTGCTGTTCCTCTAGGTTTGTACTTTTTCATTAAAGATTTTCATGCACTGCAATGAACTAGTCAATTCAACATTTTTGGCAGCTTCATGAACTATTCACAGTATCACTGCTTCAGCTGTATCATGCTGAGAATAAAGAAAGGAAAAACGTTCTTTAACCTAGAATTCCCAAAAGTTTACCTCCCAACCAAGCACTGTTGAATGATAGATCTTTCCTAAAAAATGTGTCAAACAAGAAAAAGCACTTTTAGCACCAGCTACATTCAAAGTCACAACCAGATTTAGTAATATAGCTTCTGTAATAAAAAAAAAAAAAAAAAAAAACAGCATTAGAGCTCTGTCTAAGTAAGTCTGGTAGGCTCTTACATAGGGCAGGCTGTTCATGTTGTCAGTTATACCTAGAAAAAGTTCTCTCATACATCTGCTAATTTCTTCCAAGTTGTGAGTTACAGCTTGGAGAATGTTCTCTCATATGTCTGGTAGGCTCTTCCAAGCTGTGAGTTATAGCCTGGAGAATGTTCTCTCGTATGTCTGGTAGGCTCTTCCAACTGTGAGTTATAGCTTGGAGAATGTTCTCTTATATGTCTGGCAGGCTCTTCCAACTGTGAGTTATAGCTTGGAGAATGTTCTCATATGTCTGGTAGGCTCTTCCAAGCTGTGAGTTATAGCTTGGAAAAGGTTCTGTTGTTCAAAGAGAGGAAAAATTTGGGTCTGTTCAGCACTGCTGCTGAGCTGCTCTGTCCTACTGAGAACTGAGTATTGGGAGGAGAAGGCAATTACAAATAAAAAGATGGTGTATGAGAGTGCAGGAAAGAAAACTGATCCACTCTGTACCACAAGTTACTGATGCCTACATAGCGTTACACAATGATGGTCTTTAGGGTTAGACAGGATAATCAGCCTACACATCTTCTTAACTATAGTTTATAACTGCTTGCAGTTGTGTAAACCCAGGGAAATAAGAGGAAGTGTACATTCTGGTAGAGGTAGTATAAATTCTGGGAGGGTGATAAGCACATTTTTGTTACCTGATGCCCTGGCCTTTATGGCGAGACGTAATTAACAGAGTAGGTCATTGTGAGTTGTAAATACTTATTAAAATCTGTCTTACCATCACAAGTAGTAGTGCATCTTCATCGGTGTAACTGTACTGATTTAATCTCACAGCTGCTCATGCAAGTCACTTCATGATCCTATTTATTTGTTTTAGTAATGATACCACCACTGTAACGTACAGCCTGAAGTTTGCACTTCCACCTGACCACAGTCTGCTGCTGCAGTACACCCTGAGTGAGGAAGTGCTGGTCAATGTCCTCAAACAGTATGTCTGTGACCAAGAAGACTCTCCTGAAGGTGGACAGGGACTACAGATTGAACCGTCTTCGTTGATACTGACTGGTAAGCTCTGCTTGTATTTACTCATTCATATCCAATTGTAACACATGTTTACAGTCTGCTCTATTCTAAATCAGCTGTTAGTGAAGCTAGCTACATGTGATACCTAACCTCTGTGCTGTGAATTAATTCTTATTAGCAAGTTTACAGTGTCTTTTAATATATACATATATATATATATATATATATATATATATGGGTGCGCATTTAGAGGCAGTGAATCGGGGCCAGGGGTGCTACTCTGTCTGGCATGATCTACAGTATAACAACACCAAGGAACAATTAATGTTTTGTTCACTTTTTCCTGCTTGTGACTACCTCCATCACTTTCGGGAATATGTTTTGCCAAGTCATAGTTGCGTTTTTCAGGTTGTGTCTTATGACTGCCTCTGTGAATGTTCCTTCCTAATTCTGTGTGGTGCCCATACAATAATCCTTTGCATGGGTATAGTAGTTTACTGGCAAATTACAAGCTCTCCTCATTAGTATGTGACTCACAGTGAATGTTAAGATATGCTCTACTACTTCCAATGAACTACATGAACTGAAAACCAGAAAGCACATCTGCAGTTACACAAACGTGCACTTGTTAGGTAGTGTACATGCAGAGAAACCTGATGTAATACTACTAAACCAGCGTAGTTAATAAATATCAGTCATAGTCCAAATCAGTTAGTAAAGTTCAACTGTTAGTCAAGAAAACAAGCATTTGTGTCCCGTGGTTTTACTTGTTTAAAAAAAGCATGCATAAATAAAATGTAAAATTTGCCAATCTCTATCATCTCTGGTATGGATCAAGATACTTCTCTAAACATAAAGTACTCCATCTATTGGGCAGGTATGGGTAGTTGTATTAGCAGACCCTTCACTAAATTCATCAAATCAAATTTTATTCATGTAGAAAAATATTGTGCATGTGTACAAACTGCATGGCCTTAGGAACCCCTTAACCTGTAGCTAGGGAAATAAGTGAGTTTGCCTTACAAACACAAGGTACAGGGTTTGAGTCTCACAAGGGATAATTAGCTAAGCTTAAAATGGCTCACAAGGGCAGTTAGCTTTGTACTAACCTATGAACTTAGATTAAAGGTGTAATTTTCAATTACAAGCCATACAGATTCGGTTGATTCCAGCCTTAACCTTAAAACTGACTGAGTAACTCTCTATTTAAGAAAGATGAGTATGAGTAAAATGTTTAATTATAGTTATCATTCAAATCTATCTTAAAACGTTCTTGTACTAAGAGGAGTCAAATTATATTCACATTTACGAAAGCAAGAAAGTAAATTTTTGGATAGATCGTTTTGAAATATATTGATAGTAATGACTCATTTTTTTCAGTTTAGTTTCATTGCACTGAAATCATACAGCAAACTATATATAATAAATACACACAGTTTAAACAACAAGGTATATTTAATAAAATATACCAGTTTCTCATAATATAAATGTTGCTATTAGAACAGAGACATGGTTGAGAGAAGGGAGGTGGTTTCCGGTCTTTGTAAGTTATGAGTTAACACTGCCAGAAGGACCCTAATGTAGAAATCTGACTGCTTCACAGCCAAGGTTAATTTAATTGGCTGTGTTGGTGTGACTGCTATGTTAGAAAGTTTACAGATACCATTAGTTGCCATTTACTTTGTACAGCACTGTTTCTCCGATCATTAGCAGCGTGATGGCTTTTTCACTGAAAGCCACTTTCAGAGACAGTAAGGTGTTGCCCTTTCTCCAGTGTTGTGCAACTGGAGAGCTCTTGAAGTGAATTTCTTGGAATCCATATCTCAAACACACAGTAATATGGTTACAATTGCAGAACCGCTCATAATCCTCTATATTATTACTAGGTGTGGAAAGCATATACACATATATATGGCAATACATAATCCATTTTTATGGGAGTGACTGGCATTAAGAAAATAAAGTAATAATGTAAAGATTAAACTCCTTAAAGTATTAAAGATACTTAAAGAAAAGCAACAGAAATGTAACCTGATTTTCCGAAGGGATAGTAGTTGAATGGAATAGATTATTTGTAAATATTAAAGGTAGTGAAAGTCTTACACTTTAAGGCTAACATTGATGAGTTATAATGTTAATATCTGTTACAAAGTTTGGCAGACTTTTAGGACAATGAACCCATACCTGAACCTGAACTTGTATAGTTTATGTATTTGTGCGTGTGTGTTTGCGCACGTGTCCGCGTGCACACGTATGTGTGTGTGTGTGTGTGTGTGTGTGTGTGTGTGTGTGTGTGTGTGTGTGTGTGTGTGTGTGTGTGTGTGTGTGTTTGCCTGTGTGTGTTGTTAAGTAGTATAAAGTACTGATCCATACTGACTCATTTCAAGTTTAACTCAGGAGGACTGTCTGGCTGTCTGACTGGCTTGCTGTGGGTCACACAGTAAGCAGATAAACCCCTCATCTGTTGCAGGGTATAGGTATATATAACTCTCCAGGTAACCCATCTTTCAGATTGTAAAAACTCTGACACATTATACTTGCACCTCCTTCCCCTTCATTATTTCAGCAGTCTGTGGGGTTGTAGGCTGTAGATGATATCAGCCATACATGTGCAATATATGGTGCCAGGTTTACCATTCACTTCCTTTGTACCCTTCCTTCTGAAGGAGCATCGCTGGCTGGATGGTTCACAGATATTGGGTAAGTACCTCACCCTCATTTGACTCCTCCAGTCACCATCGTTCAACTGTAGCCACACTCCATTTCACTACTACACCTCTTCCTAGCTCCTTCCATCGCTTCCTATCCTCCACACCAGTCTCTGTATACTATTACTTCATTACATTACAAAGCTTTCCTCCCTTCCTATCTCACAACACACACACACACACACACACACACACACACACACACACACACACACACACACACACACACACACACACACACACCTTACTTACACTTACAAAAAGCAATAGACAAACCTTCCCATGTGCATAGCAATATCTCCCCTTCTTTGTCAACAACTATCCTCACTAAAACTAATTATACCCCTCAACCTACTCTATCTAGATTATTCCTAGTACCGACTAGATTAGCAAAAAGCCACTTGCCCAACCAAATGTGCTACTTCTCAGCTTGTTCACCCTAGTACTCTTCTTATCTACATACATCTCATGGTATCACAACCTGATAGTCACTATTAACATCTCTCCTGCAATTTCCATTCCAGTTACTCATGCATTCCATGCCAGCTCTATACTCATCTTATGCAGTCTATTTACAGAGGCCCCCAGCTTCACCCCAGATATAACATCATAAACACCATCGCCAGCCAAACTAAAATAAAATTGCACTTAACAAATAATCTCAAAAAAGCAGACAGGAATTATATTCCTTAGCACCAAATTTTTCTTAGGGTTTTATATCTACCCCAAGCCTGTCCTCCCTTCAGCCACTATAAAACAAAAGTCCTCCCAAACAAATCCATCAAATACAACCATTCACTTCTCAACCAGAAAATCTAACTTTTGCCAGCATAAATATTAGAAGCATAAAAAACAGTATCACAGATCTGCATGCTTGTCTATCCCGTTATAAAACAGACATCCTGGAAATCACATAAACTTGGTTAAAACCTTTCATTAATGATTCTGAAATAACTCTCCCCTTGACTTATAATATCATCATAATGACAACATTAACAGGACAGGAGAAGGTGTAGCCTTAGTTTTCTCTATCTATCATATTTCTCCCTGCAAAGAGCCAATACCAAAATTTAAATCAGCTGTACTGCTTATCTCATTCTTGAAAATCAGTAATCACAAGCAAATATGCATTATCACCCTCTATAGTTCCCCCCAAGTGACAATATAGCAATATTAGAAGACATTCTTTGTTGGATAACTATAACAATCTCACATGAAAAAATTCTGCTAGGTGATGTCAATATCAATTGGGTAGACCTAAATTCAAATGCACCCAAGTGTAGCATAAACCTGTTCAGCTTAAAGCAACTTACAAACAGCACCACATATTTAGGTAAAAGTTATAGCTCAACACTTGATTGAATTCTAGCACCATTTGCCACAAATTCACCACTGCAGGTACTCTATCAAACTCTCTTAGCAACCTCCTCTCCATCTATGCCAATAGCTCACCCGTCTAAGTAGCAGATCCATAAAACTATCTGTAATCTCTCTAATTTTAACCCAGAGACATTCAGTACTACTCAAGCATCCTTAAAGTGGAACATCCTAAAAACTATTCATTTGGCCAATGCCATAAACAGATTTAATACATATTTCTTAAACATCCTAAGTAGCCAAGCACCACTAAGAAATAAAAGAGTAAAACTGAACAAAACAATTTTGGTTCTTCAAATCTAGTAAAATTCTTATGCATAAAAGAGACATAGCCTGGAAAAAAATAGGAAAAACAAAAAACCTCACCAAACCTCCAGCATCTCAGAATCTTTGAATCTTAGCAAAAAAAAAAAAAATTAAACGGTGAAAAGAAAACATACTACAAAAACACACAAAATGATAATATGCATAATTTAAAAACATTCTAGTCATTAGTCAAAGAAATAACACACCCTGGTCCAAAATATACCCCTGACCCAACACAAAATAATATCCCCCTTGAAACTGCTATAGAATTTAATACATACTTCATAGATAGTATAACTTCGTTACTATTGATTTCCCCACTCCTACTACCACCCCTGTGTATCTACATTTAGATTAAAAACCTGTCCTTACATCTTATATAAAAAACAACTTCTAAGTCATCTTAAAGCAGGCTCTACCTCTGCTAACAACCTCCAAAGTGAATATCTTAAAATAGCATGTGACATTATTGCCTTCCCTATCTCTATACTCATAATCAGAATAATCCAGGAATCCTATGCCCTCCGCTTTGGAAAAATTCCCACATTATTTCCCTTCATAATGTGACACTTCAACAGAAATCAATAACTTTATACCTACAGCAATATTATCCCCCTCTCAAAAATAGTAGAAAAATGTATACTGTTTAATGTACCTTCTCTGGGAAAAACTCTTAACCTCCATACAATATGTTTTCCGTCCATCTCATAGCATTAATACAATACTCCTAACCTTTACGGAAATCATAAATAAAACAACTGATAAAGGCAAACTATTTTCCTCCCTATTTCTAGACCTGTTAAAAGCCTCTGCCACAGTCTGCCACAGTAAACTCCTTTATGAAATGTTTTTCCTTGGTCTGTGCACTCCAACCCTTCAGTGGTTTAATCGCTATCTCTCCAATAGACAACAAGCAATCAAATGGTATCCAAACTCTCCACTGGAGTCCCACAAGGCTCCATCTTAGGTAATCTCCTCTTTAACATTTTCACTAATACTCTTCACACATCACCTCAACAAGCTTCACTAATTGAATACACAGATGATTCCACCCTTATATGCTCTTCTGGCAAGCCTAACACACCTCCCAACCTCCAATAAATAGTAGAAGAAGCCTTTATTGCCACAGAAACATGACTGCATGACTATCAACTCATGCTTAATCCTAAGAAAGCCAAAGTATTACTTTTCTTTCATAAATCTCTTCATCAGGCAAAGCTAACTTTACAATTTTCTATCTCTCTCTGTCTCTTGATCACACCATCATCAAAGTCACCTGTCATACCATTTACTGGGTATGATAATTAATGATAACCTTAAATATGACCTGATTAATCAAAATGCTGGTTAAAAAAAATCACCAAATACTAGGTACACTTTACAAAGCCAAAAGTTTCCTCTCCAGTCCTACCAAGAGTACCTTTACTTTTTCATACCTCCTCCTTTCACTTCTCTATAGTGCTTTTGCACTTCTAAACCTACAGGCATCATAAAAAGTTAAACTTCAGCAATGCTGCAATAAAGTCGCAAAATTCACAGCAAGCACTTCTTTTTGTACCCACCACTATACAACACTCAAAACACTACAAGGATAGAATTACCCCACCAGCTAACCTTTACACAATTTTTCTCTGTCTACAAAATCACTAATCACCCCACAATCTCCCCTGCTCCAAACACCTCTCTCTCTACCTATACACCAAACAGAGATATGCATTTCACTGACCAAAATCTTTTAGCCACCTGTAAACCTCTCAAATCGGCTGGACAGAGGCTACACTCATACTATGTTGTCAAATCATGCAACTGTTTACACCCTTCCGTAAGGTCAGTTAACTATTTCAAGTCTTTCAAAGCTGCCCTAAAACACTGCTTAACTGAAACATAGATTTACCCCTGTTATTCACCAGGTTAAACAACACCCTATGAACAGTAACAGTAACAATCAGTAACCTGCTCTCGATCTTGACCCTGAATCTCCTTCCTAAAACTCTGACCATAATAGCTCTTCTACCTCTAATCCCTCTCTAAGTATGTTACATTTATGACTCATAACCCAATAAATAACCTGCAGTACATTATAATCCTTTCCATACCTCACAACTACCCAGAGTTTTCCAGAATGTACAGATTTTTGTCTCATGTTTTTATTCTGTTCCTCATAAACTTTATGGTTTTCTGGCAAATCAGTGAGGACTGAATTCACTAAAAAAAAGCTGGACATTTGAGTTTCATATTTAATTTCATTAAGAAAATTCATGGTAACACAAAACCTTTCATTCTAGCAGCTTTCTAAATATATACAAGCAATATTCACAATTTGCACCCCCCCTGTTATTTTTTGGCTCAATCCAGATTTCTTGTGCTAAGAGGTTGAGAGGTATGATCCCTTCTGTGCTGTACTAAAACTCACTGCCTTTAGTCTCTGGCATCTGTTTTCATGCTCTGCTAACCTATATACTATTATACAGCTTGATTAAAATGTTTTAGCTACTGTTATGCTATTTAACGTCACTCATACTGTTTTACTCACTCTTAATATGCTAAACTCTCTAGTTTTTGGATTAATGTTAAGGTTGTAGAGCTATTCTTCATGGGTCTCTGCTGAAAATGGGAAATTCTCCCAGTTGGACTTTCATGGCAAACAAGTGTTAATTATAATAATAATAATAATAATAAGTTAGCTAACTAATCAGAATAATGTTTTCTTCCGTGTGTGTATACTGTACTAAGCTGGCTAGATTTAAATTGTCTCAGTTCTTTTTTGTGAAGCTGCCCTTCATAAGATATCCATTCAAGCTGGCAACTTGATCGTTTTTTTTTTTTTTTTGCTCTATGTGAGCAAAGAATGGAAAAGATTTAGTTTTATTTCAGATACAGCAGAAGGGTTTCAGTTATATTTCACAGTGTCTCAAACAACGAAAAAACCCACAAGAAGAGCAGCGTTCCAAAAAATATAACCAAGTAAACCAAAATCAGATAAGGAACGCTGTGGCTTGAAAATGAAACTAAAAGTTCAGTAATCCACTAAGCACTGTTCACTCGACCATAAAGTAGATACTCCAGGTTAATATAACAGAACGTTCTTTAATCAGTGAGCGCTTTCACCCCAATAGGGCTTCATCAGACTGTACAAAGAGCAAGCAAATAGCACAGTCCTATATATCCAGGGTTAATTAACCAATTAAAGTGTTAATTGAACGTAATGAATAAAAATAAAAATAAAATTGACATCACACAATATGAACATCTGATGTACAGTACATGAACAAAATACATCCAATAGGTAATATCATTATGTATGTATAAACATATTCAAAATATATCTAAAAACATATTTAAAAACCTAATCTAAACAAATATACATTTCCTATCTAAGCAATGTATTAGCTTGTAATTAATACATAAGTCACTAGATGGTGCTAAAACATAGCAACAATACATTACATTCACATTCAACAAACTTCTAAAAATGTTTCATGTATAAAACCATTAATCCATTGTCATGTGTATATATAATATACAAAACATGACTTCCTAAAAAGTCCTACCATCCTATAACTAAAATTATAATGATTAACTATAATAAAGCCTTTAATCTCCTTTTCTTCAGGAAAGGATGAAGGCTGACCTTGTCATTCAACCCTGGTGGAAAATCAGCTTTCCACCTTAAAATCCATCTGGTTTCGTTCTCCAAAGTCAGATTTTCTATATCACCTCCTCTAGGGTTACAATCAATGGTCTGAATTACTAAAAAACTAAAAGTATGTGATGGACCTCTGGCCTTACAATGTCTGGATAGGGCATTCCTATCATCTCCTATCCTAATACTATACAAATGCTCCTCACCCTTTCTCTAAGTTGTCTGTTGGTTTTGCCAGCGTAAAATGCACAGGAACCACATATAGCTAAATAAACCACATGTTCAGACCTACAGGTCGTACCAGTATAAAAATTGTATACCTTATTCATTAGAGGTGGTTTGAACGTGGTGCTGGTATTAACATAGGCACACTGTTTACAACTATTGCATGGAACAGTGTTGAATGCATGTCTCGTGTGTTTGAATTCAAAGTCTCTATGACATAAAATCCTTTTAAGGTTCAAACCATTCTTATAATAATATTTAGGTCTAGCCCCCACCAACCTACTGATGGATTCATCTACACCTAATACGTGCCAATGCTTTTCTATTATAGCTTTTATATCAAATATGTCATTGGTATAAAAAAGGGGTACATTGATATAAGAACACTTCAGTTGTCCTACCTCCCTGTTCCCATTACCTATAGAATGGTCTATCGGATCAGAAAAGTATGGTTTGGCTCTGTCATTTCTCATGGTGGAAACCTCCACAACAGTATCATTAATAAATCCAACCTGATATTCCCTTTCCACTAATCTGTCTGTTAGTCCCAACAACTCATTTCTATATCCAAGCTCTGAGGGATTTAACCTAGAGGCCCTCATAATCTGGCCCCTAACCACGTTGTCAAATACATGTTTAGGATGCATGCTACTCCTGTGAAGGAGGGTGTTCCTATAACATTCTTTCCTGTGTACTGATGTATTCACTAGACCATTAGATAACTTCATAACGTTGACATCCAAGTATGAGATATAATCTCTAGAGTAGCAAATGGTAAATTTCAAATAGTCAGTGAGTCCATTTATCTGTTTCTCAAACTCCAATAAAGTGGCCTCATTACCTTCCCAAATCAGGAAAAGGTCATCAACGAACGCTTATAAAAAACAGCATACTGTTTAAATAATTCTAATGGGAACAATCTATCTTCCTCCCATCTTGCCATAACTAAGTTGGCGTAGCTATTGGCACACGAGGTGCCCATAGCTACGCCATCATTTTGAATGTACATCTCTCCATTAAAAGAATATATTATTCTCAAGAATGATCTCCAAAAATAAAGCCAGGAGTTCAATAAACTGAGCATCCATTTCAGTATGTTCTCTCAAATAATCTTGGATGCAAACTATCCCTACATCATTGGGGATCACTGTGAATAAACTCTTAACATCAAGTGTCACCATAAAATATTCTTTCTCATTTCCTAATCTCGAGAGAAACTCATATAGATCTAACAAGAAATGTTTGCTGTCTCTCAATATATATAGATTTTCGTTGACAACCCTCCTCAAATGGTACTCCACAAACAGGGAAAAGGGTTCAGTCACCCACCCTCGTCCAGAGACAATAGGTCTCATGGGTGGGTTTTCCATGTTCTTGTGGACCTTGGGTAGGCCCTTAAGTATCGGAATGAGTGGATGATTAACCTTGAGGAATTTATAAAAATCTTTCCTAATTAGGTTACTTCTTAACAAGTCATCAATAGTGTCAAAAACTCTAAAAACCTTCATCATAACCTCATTTATATCCAATTTCGTAATGTGAATGTAATGTATTGTTGCTATGTTTTAGCACCATCTAGTGACTTATGTATTAATTACAAGCTAATACATTGCTTAGATAGGAAATGTATATTTGTTTAGATTAGGTTTTTAAATATGTTTTTAGATATATTTTGAATATGTTTATACATACATAATGATATTACCTATTGGATGTATTTTGTTCATGTACTGTACATCAGATGTTCATATTGTGTGATGTCAATTTTATTTTTATTTTTATTCATTACGTTCAATTAACACTTTAATTGGTTAATTAACCCTGGATATATAGGACTGTGCTATTTGCTTGCTCTTTGTACAGTCTGATGAAGCCCTATTGGGGTGAAAGCGCTCACTGATTAAAGAACGTTCTGTTATATTAAGCTGGAGTATCTACTTTATGGTCGAGTGTACAGTGCTTAGTGGATTACTGAACTTTTACTTTCATTTTCAAGCCACAGCGTTCCTTATCTGATTTTGGTTTACTTGGTTATATTTTTTGGAACGCTGCTCTTCTTGTGGGTTTTTTCGTTGTTTGAGATTATCTGTTTAGCATCTCACACGAAGGGCATGGCTTGTATGCACGGAGGTGACGACATCGAACTGGCTTATGCACCGGAAACGCTTAGAGACACGGAAAGGAGGTTTGTGGACTGTGTGGCTGGCACCGAGAATGTTTTACTGATGTTTGAGCCTAATGAGGAGCGTGGAACCGAAGGAGTTGATGTGGATGACTTAACTACACTAGCGGATGATCTGGAATCATTAGAAGACGATTTCCTGAAGTTGAAGAGGTTGCAGCTGCAACGGCAGCATTTTGAAGCTTGTCTCACCAAACGGATTATACCTAGAGGGCTGCGCGTGTTGAAGATGCCTACCTCAGGTAATAACTTCCCAGAATTACTATTAAAATGGCAGAAATTAAACATGGAGTTGAGTTTCAACTACATGAAGTTATTGATAGAATATCATGGTCCGGAGGAGGAATTACTTAGGACTAGAGTGACTGAGAAGTATAATGACATTGGTGTGAAATATAAGACTGCTAAGAAAACATTAGGTTTGGAGAGACTTATGGACAATGTGTTGCTGTATGAAAGAAGACTTTTGAACCAAAAAAAGACTAAGATTGAGAGAGACATTATCGATTTTAAACATGGTCATGTCTTCACTTGGCCCAGGACAGTGACTACCCATGCTGCTACTAGCAGCCATACTAAAGGGCAGAGGGAGCCAGTGAGACATGAGACAACAGTGACTGGTAACATGACTGGAGTTTTTAATAATATTGATGTACTGCCTGATAAGGATGTTATGATTAATGATGTACCTAATACTGATAATGTAATCTTAGATGTAAATCAAATTGAATGTAACAATAGTACTAATCTTTATCCTACGGTCATTCAGACTAATAGGAAAACAGGATCTGCAGGGAATAATAGTTCAAGTAATGTTAAAGGTTTAGTTAATTCTTTTAATACTATAAATAATGACTCATCAGTTAAAAAGAGAAATGCTCCTGTTAGTAATGGGAAGGATGTTACTCCCTTAGCACCTAGACAGGAGGTCCCTTTCCCTATACAGTCCCCCCGGTTCAGAGGGAGGTCTCGCTCCATGAGCAGGGGGAGGCAAAAAAGGAAAATAATAGGCACAGAACAAACAGGACCCACACTGAAGAAAATGTGGGGAAAAGGAGGGAATCCTTAGTCGTTAATTTATCAGACAGAGAATTGACGGCCTATGAGGAACAGGTCCTCAATAAAGGCCTTTCCTTTATACCCAGTAGGGGTAGTGAACTTACTAATAGCATAGTTGATACTAAGATGTTTATCAGAAATGTACAGTTGAAACTGGAATTTGGATCCAGTGACAATGATAGGGCTACAGACATTTTTAGACAAGTCAGTACATATATACCCCAGTTGAATCCAGTTTTGGAAACATTCTCTCGGTTGATTGAAAGTGACCTATATACTTATTATTCTACTAAGCATGAGAGTAAGAAATATAACAGGAGAAAGAATCTAACTGCTTGTGAGACGAGAGCTTTGAATGAATTAAGGACTGATAGTAGTATTATTATAACACCTGCGGATAAGGGAGGGCCTATTGTAATAATGAACACACATGATTATGTGAGTAGTATGAATTTGTTATTGAGTATGGACAACTCCTATACGAAATTGGATATAAATGAGGTTATGATGAAGGTTTTTAGAGTTTTTGACACTATTGATGACTTGTTAAGAAGTAACCTAATTAGGAAAGATTTTTATAAATTCCTCAAGGTTAATCATCCACTCATTCCGATACTTAAGGGCCTACCCAAGGTCCACAAGAACATGGAAAACCCACCCATGAGACCTATTGTCTCTGGACGAGGGTGGGTGACTGAACCCTTTTCCCTGTTTGTGGAGTACCATTTGAGGAGGGTTGTCAACGAAAATCTATATATATTGAGAGACAGCAAACATTTCTTGTTAGATCTATATGAGTTTCTCTCGAGATTAGGAAATGAGAAAGAATATTTTATGGTGACACTTGATGTTAAGAGTTTATTCACAGTGATCCCCAATGATGTAGGGATAGTTTGCATCCAAGATTATTTGAGAGAACATACTGAAATGGATGCTCAGTTTATTGAACTCCTGGCTTTATTTTTGGAGATCATTCTTGAGAATAATATATTCTTTTTTAATGGAGAGATGTACATTCAAAATGATGGCGTAGCTATGGGCACCTCGTGTGCCAATAGCTACGCCAACTTAGTTATGGCAAGATGGGAGGAAGATAGATTGTTCCCATTAGAATTATTTAAACAGTATGCTGTTTTTTATAAGCGTTTCGTTGATGACCTTTTCCTGATTTGGGAAGGTAATGAGGCCACTTTATTGGAGTTTGAGAAACAGATAAATGGACTCACTGACTATTTGAAATTTACCATTTGCTACTCTAGAGATTATATTTCATACTTGGATGTCAACGTTATGAAGTTATCTAATGGTCTAGTGAATACATCAGTACACAGGAAAGAATGTTATAGGAACACCCTCCTTCACAGGAGTAGCATGCATCCTAAACATGTATTTGACAACGTGGTTAGGGGCCAGATTATGAGGGCCTCTAGGTTAAATCCCTCAGAGCTTGGATATAGAAATGAGTTGTTGGGACTAACAGACAGATTAGTGGAAAGGGAATATCAGGTTGGATTTATTAATGATACTGTTGTGGAGGTTTCCACCATGAGAAATGACAGAGCCAAACCATACTTTTCTGATCCGATAGACCATTCTATAGGTAATGGGAACAGGGAGGTAGGACAACTGAAGTGTTCTTATATCAATGTACCCCTTTTTTATACCAATGACATATTTGATATAAAAGCTATAATAGAAAAGCATTGGCACGTATTAGGTGTAGATGAATCCATCAGTAGGTTGGTGGGGGCTAGACCTAAATATTATTATAAGAATGGTTTGAACCTTAAAAGGATTTTATGTCATAGAGACTTTGAATTCAAACACACGAGACATGCATTCAACACTGTTCCATGCAATAGTTGTAAACAGTGTGCCTATGTTAATACCAGCACCACGTTCAAACCACCTCTAATGAATAAGGTATACAATTTTTATACTGGTACGACCTGTAGGTCTGAACATGTGGTTTATTTAGCTATATGTGGTTCCTGTACCGCATTTTACGTTGGCAAAACCAACAGACAACTTAGAGAAAGGGTGAGGGAGCATTTGTATAGTATTAGGATAGGAGATGATAGGAATGCCCTATCCAGACATTGTAAGGCCAGAGGTCCATCACATACTTTTAGTTTTTTAGTAATTCAGACCATTGATTGTAACCCTAGAGGAGGTGATATAGAAAATCTGACTTTGGAGAACGAAACCAGATGGATTTTAAGGTGGAAAGCTGATTTTCCACCAGGGTTGAATGACAAGGTCAGCCTTCATCCTTTCCTGAAGAAAAGGAGATTAAAGGCTTTATTATAGTTAATCATTATAATTTTAGTTATAGGATGGTAGGACTTTTTAGGAAGTCATGTTTTGTATATTATATATACACATGACAATGGATTAATGGTTTTATACATGAAACATTTTTAGAAGTTTGTTGAATGTGAATGTAATGTATTGTTGCTATGTTTTAGCACCATCTAGTGACTTATGTATTAATTACAAGCTAATACATTGCTTAGATAGGAAATGTATATTTGTTTAGATTAGGTTTTTAAATATGTTTTTAGATATATTTTGAATATGTTTATACATACATAATGATATTACCTATTGGATGTATTTTGTTCATGTACTGTACATCAGATGTTCATATTGTGTGATGTCAATTTTATTTTTATTTTTATTCATTACGTTCAATTAACACTTTAATTGGTTAATTAACCCTGGATATATAGGACTGTGCTATTTGCTTGCTCTTTGTACAGTCTGATGAAGCCCTATTGGGGTGAAAGCGCTCACTGATTAAAGAACGTTCTGTTATATTAACCTGGAGTATCTACTTTATGGTCGAGTGAACAGTGCTTAGTGGATTACTGAACTTTTAGTTTCATTTTCAAGCCACAGCGTTCCTTATCTGATTTTGGTATATTTCACAGTGACTGGTTGAAAGATGCTTTATCAAGCTGCCCTGGTTATTATTTAGGGAAGTGCAGCCAATTTCTGAATTGTATTTACACATAGACAAAAATAAACAAATCACAAATAATGGAAAAAGGAAAGCATTTACACACCTCTGTGTGGTTATGTGTGTGTGCAAGTACAAATACTATAACAGGAAAGTATATAAAGGATATGCATCTACTATATGTGTATAATTGAACACAACCACACACACACACAAACACATTTGTATGCATTCACAAGTATATCACCTACAATTCGACACAGCATACTAGCACACATAAAGACCAAACAACATAGCACATGTACAGCTACATGCACAAAACCAGAACATATCATGTACATAAACACACACACACACACACACACACACACACACACACACACACACACACACACACACACACACACACACACACACATGCACTCAAAAAATTCAAGTAGCAGAAAGTAAAATCCTTTGATTTGCTTTGCTATCAGATTCAAACTGTATCACTGTACCTTATGTGAAAAATAAACAATGTTCTCAGTAGAAAAAACACTTTAATGTGAGGAGCAAAGCTTTCGGATAAAATCCTTTATCAATACTGAAAATACAAATGCAAATGCAGAGTATATATAGGTCTAAAAAAGTCATATGACCGGCAGCCAATAAGTCACATGACCCAATCATTAAAACAAAACATGTAGAAATAAATAAATATGCAAAGCTAAAAAATGCAACAGCATAATGCATACATTTATTTTTATTTTAACATTTGTTGACCGGGAATGTCCGACTAGGTTCCACAGAGCCTGTTTTCAGCGGAGGCCCGGGGAGAAATGCTCCAGATGCATGTCTTTGGAATGTGGGAAGAAACCGGAGTACCCAGAGGAAACCCACGCGAACACAGGGAGAACATGCAAACTCCACACAGAAGGCACCCCAGCCGAGAATCGAACTGGAGAACCTCTCGCTGTGAGGCAACAATGTTAACCACTGCACCACTGTGCCGCCCAAATGAAAACAAAAAACATTTAAAAAAGGAAGAATGTATATTTTTAAAATAGCAAAGTTTTAACCTAAAAATCACATGTACAATCATATACATAAAGAGAAAATCTCATAGTCTAGATCTACTCATTCTAGCCAACATAGGTTTAAGGCTGACAGTACCATTCAAACCAGGGGGTGAATCACCCATCAATCTAATTATCCAGTTGTATTCTTTAATTTCTAATTTGTTATTGATATCACCACCTCTGGGTGAGGGTGAAACATGGTCTATAGCTTTAAATTTAAATACATGCTGTTTACCAAAACATAGCCTGTGTTTATATAAAGCATTAGTGTCCACACATCTTCGGATTTCAGACTTGTGTTCTGTGATCCTATCTTTAAGTTTACGCGTGATTTTACCCACATAGAAAGAGTTGCATAATACACAGGTAGCGAGGTAAACCACGTGGGTGGTAACACAAGTAGCAGTTACATTGAACCTAAACAGCCTCTTACTGACTGGGTGTTCAAAGATACCTAAATGTTCATCATCAATGTCATCACAGCACAAGCAATTATAACATTTTCGTGTGCCCATAGTGCTGGATGGATGTGTTGTGATATTTGTAGGAAAATCTTTGTAACAGAGGACACTCTTGAGGGTTCTCATGTTACGATATGCAAAAAATGGGACATTGCCCAGCATTGCTTTTAACTCTTCAGATGCCATCAAGATTAGCCAATTCTTATGGATGATACGTTTAATACATGGTGTTTTTGTACTGAACGAAGTAACGTATCTTACTTTCATCTCATTCTGGATGGACACATTGGGCAAGCCAACAGCTTGTGTTTCTATGGCGTCATTTAACATAACAGGGGCCACCCTCGACTTTCTTCCCTCTAACACATTTAGTTTCTCATTATTTAAGATGGTAGCATCATAACCACTGTTAGTGAAATCAGCTATCATTTCATTCAACTGTTCGGAGAAGCTGAGATCTTCCGTGTTAAACCTACTGGCTCTATAAAATTGAGACCTGACAGTACCTCTAAAGACATGTGGCACATGCATACTACTTGCATGAGTGTACCTTCCTGCACAGACTCCCTTTCTATGGAGGCTTGTTCTAAGTGTACCACCGTCAAGACTCAAGTTGATATCTAAAAAATTAATAGTAGTTTCAGATGAACACATTTTGAACTTCAAAAAAGATGAGATTGAATTGATGTACAGCATAAAATCATTCAAATCCTGTAACGTGCCCTCCCAAATCAAAAAACAGTCGTCCACAAATCGTTGAAAGAACTTTACATTATCTTTATATGGATTCAAACCACTAAATAAATGTTTCCTTTCCCACTGATATAAAACTAGGTTGGCATAAGTATTGGCTACCGAAGTACCCATAGCCACACCTGTGAGCTGAAGATACAAGGATTCATTAAAAAGGAAAACATTATTTCTCAACACCACATCCATGAGAGTACATATTTTTTCAATTTTGTGGAAGTTGGGATCAGGGCATGAGAGTAAGAATTCCCTCAACAAGTCCAGGCCAATATCAGTTGGGATGACAGTAAACAAAGATACTATGTCTAGGGTTACCAAAAGGTACCTTCTTAGATGTAGAGACGCCTTCTCTATGTTATACCATTGCTTAAGCTTCTGAACAAAATCAATGATGTCACGTAAGATAGAGTCACATTGACTAAGATATGGTTGAAGTTGATCATGCAAATAAACTGAAAGCGGCTTTGTTACCCAACCAGCACCTGAAACAATTTGCCTCATTGGTGGATCAGTGAGGGATTTCATACGTGAATATGGTAATTTATGATTTACAGATCCAAGGTGACATAGACTTAGATCTGTTCAATTATTTGACTGTATCGTGCCCAATTACCCCACAGTTGTATGGAATCCCTAAGATCCATAAATCTTTAACTGATCCACCAATGAGGCCAATTGTTTCAGGTGCTGGTTGGGTAACAGAGCCGCTTTCAGTTTATTTGCATGATCAACTTCAACCATATCTTAGTCAATGTGACTCTATCTTACGTGACACCATTGATTTTGTTCAGAAGCTTAAGCAATGGTATAACATAGATAAGGCGTCTCTACATCTAAGAAGGTACCTTTTGGTAACCCTAGACATAGTATCTTTGTTTACTGTCATCCCGACTGATATTGGCCTGGACTTGTTGAGGGAATTCTTACTCTCATGCCCTGATCCCAACTTCCACAAAATTGAAAAAATATGTACTCTCATGGATGTGGTGTTGAGAAATAATGTTTTCCTTTTTAATGAATCCTTGTATCTTCAGCTCACAGGTGTGGCTATGGTTACTTCGGTAGCCAATACTTATGCCAACCTAGTTTTATATCAGTGGGAAAGGAAACATTTATTTAGTGGTTTGAATCCATATAAAGATAATGTAAAGTTCTTTCAACGATTTGTGGACGACTGTTTTTTGATTTGGGAGGGCACGTTACAGGATTTGAATAATTTTATGCTGTACATCAATTCAATCTCATCTTTTTTGAAGTTCAAAATGTGTTCATCTGAAACTACTATTAATTTTTTAGATATCAACTTGAGTCTTGACGGTGGTACACTTAGAACAAGCCTCCATAGAAAGGAAGTCTGTGCAGGAAGGTACACTCATGCAAGTAGTATGCATGTGCCACATGTCTTTAGAGGTACTGTCAGGTCTCAATTTTATAGAGCCAGTAGGTTTAACACGGAAGATCTCAGCTTCTCCGAACATTTGAATGAGATGATAGCTGATTTCACTAACAGTGGTTATGATGCTACCATCTTAAATAATGAGAAACTAAATGTGTTAGAGGGAAGAAAGTCGAGGGTGGCCCCTGTTATGTTAAATGACGCCATAGAAACACAAGCTGTTGGCTTGCCCAATGTGTCCATCCAGAATGAGATGAAAGTAAGATACGTTGCTCAGTACAAAAACACCATGTATTAAACGTATTATCCATAAGAATTGGCTAATCTTGATGGCATCTGAAGAGGTAAAAGCAATGCTGGGCAATGTCCCATTTTTTGCATATCGTAACATGAGAACCCTCAAGAGTGTCCTCTGTTACAAAGATTTTCCTACAAATATCACAACACATCCATCCAGCACTATGGGCACACGAAAATGTTATAATTGCTTGTGCTGTGATGACATTGATGATGAACATTTAGGTATCTTTGAACACCCAGTCAGTAAGAGGCTGTTTAGGTTCAATGTAACTGCTACTTGTGTTACCACCCACGTGGTTTACCTCGCTACCTGTGTATTATGCAACTCTTTCTATGTGGGTAAAACCACGCCAGAACTTAAAGATAGGATCACAGAACACAAGTCTGAAATCAAGATGTGTGGACACTAATGCTTTATATAAACACAGGCTATGTTTTGGTGAACAGCATGTATTTAAATTTAAAGCTATAGACCATGTTTCACCCTCACCCAGAGGTGGTGATATCAATAACAAATTAGAAATTAAAGAATACAACTGGATAATTAGATTGATGGGTGATTCACCCCCTGGTTTGAATAGTACTGTCAGCCTTAAACCTATTTTGGCTAGAATGAGTAGATCTAGACTATGAGATTTTCTCTTTATGTATATGATTGTACATGTGATTTTTAGGTTAAAACTTTGCTTTTTTTAAAAATATACATTCTTCCTTTTTTAAATGTTTTTTGTTTTCATGTATGCATTATGCTGTTGCATTTTTTAGCTTTGCATATTTATTTATTTCTACATGTTTTGTTTTAATGATTGGGTCATGTGACTTTTTGGCTGCCAGTCATATGACTTTTTTAGACCTATATATACTCTGCATTTGCATTTGTATTTTCAGTATTGATAAAGGATTTTATCCAAAAGCTTTGCTCCTCACATTAAAGTGTTTCTTCTACTGAGAACGTTGTTTGCCTTATGTGAAAAATCCCAGTAGCTAATTATTTCCATTCAAAATGGGAACCATGTGTCAACCTGCAGCAGTCTTATAATGGGATGTTAGAGTCAGAAAAAGAGAGGGAGTGGATTTGACATAATGGTTAAGGTCTTCACCTCTTCGATACAAGATTTAATTCTGATCTTGGGTTATTAACTAGATTTAAAATGACTCTTTATGGCAGTTGGCCTAGTATTCACCTATGAGAAATAATTTGCCTTGTAGCTCTTACTTCTGCTTTGTGCTTCACGTATTTCTCTGAGCCTTCAGGTAATGTAGAACCGGTAATCTCATGAACCAAATGACAGAGGGGTGGAGCGAGAGAGTGAAAACACTAAAGTTGTGTTTCCATTGTCCTACTTGACATACCGAGCAGTATGTTAAGACAGACAGATACATGTTCTCACTTCTTTACATTAGGCTTTTCACACACCTGTCTTAAGACTAATCAAAGAAGACTTGAAAACTGCCCAGCCAGAGTCAGACAGTGAACAATATTGCAAGTGAAGAGTTTTTAGTTAGTCATAGATGTTAAAATCAAAATATTAATTCAAAGGAAAGTTTGAGAAACATTTAACTGAAAGACAGATTACCCACTTATACCCTAAAAAGGTTACCTATGCATGTGCAACACAACAGAGAAGATATTAGCATGGTGCTCCAACAGCATGATACTAGTCATAACGTCAGGGCTGGAGCATGTGAAACAGTTCCAAAAGTAAAACATACAACAGCAGGCAGCAGTATATTAAACTACTAACTAATTTTTTATACTAAATGAAGTGGAGAATGTGGTAGAAGCTTCACATATCCAACTTGTTAATAAAAGAGTCTAACTCGAGCAGTAATTAGGCTTTGACTTGTTTATATACATGTATAGATTTATTAGATTCATTATTTTCAGTGGTTTGCATGTGTTTGTGTGTGCGTTGTGTGTGTGAGAGCCAAACTTGCACTAACCATACATGTAGATAAAAAAACACACACATGTGGGAGCACACACACACACACACACACACACACACACACACACACACACACACACACACACACACACACACACACACACACACACCACTACATAGCAAGTTTCCACTCATGCCTAGTTTCATGCACAAAACCAGTATACATCATACACACAAGTACACAACCACATACACAAATTCAAGTAGCAGAAAGTAAAATACTTTGATCTTCTTTTCTTGCAATTTCAAAATGCTATCACTGTACCTTGTATGAAAAAGCCCACTAGCTTCCAATAGCTAAAACAGCCACCTTTCTCCTCAATTCACTAAGATCCAGAATTCTACATATTGGATAGTGTCCATCTCTCAACAGTTGCTCCAAATCAGAGAACAAAGCTACCCTTAGAAACAGCCAAGAAAATACAGTCACATTGGCCAGACCTAGAGTCAAACTTGCCATAGGAAAAAAAGTCAGCTCAAGTAAAGGACTGGTTGCATGGAACCAACTACCTACTGGCATAAAAAGTATGGAAAAACTTCAGATATTCAAAAATGTTAAGCAGCACTTGTAAGATACATCTAAGTGCACTGCTTTCATGATACTGGTAGTTCTGCAGCTTATAATGGCACATATGTGTATATATATATATATATATATATATATATATATATATATATATATATATATATGAGTCTACTTTTCTTTATCGAAATTTCACAATCTCGAAAAAGAAAAGTAAAACCCCACTTCCGTGAAAGTGCACTACATCGAAAGTTCACTTTCGCGAAAGCCAATTCACCGAATCGGAAAAAAAAACAAAAAACTATAGTAAACACTGTTTTGCAGGGGGACAAGCCCCCCTGCACCCCCCATGTCAGGAGCTGTGCCCCCCACACCCCCTACTTAAATATACTAACTTCAAGATCGCACTACAGTGGGGAAAATGATATATTTCCTTATCTCCACTGTAAAGTACTTCGCCAAATCGTCTTTCGTGAAAGTGCAGTTCCGATGTAGTGCACTTTCACTTAAGTGGGCTCAACCTTCTGTTTCTCGATAAACTGTGTTTTCGACAAACAGAAGGAGACCCATATGTATATACATATATATATATATATATATATATATATATATATATAAAGAGTGAGAGAGAGTAATGTTTACTCTTGTATATAATGTGAATATTTTTGGGATGTTTTTGCTCTCCAGTCTTCTTGCTGGTAACTGCATGCTTAATATTATTCTGCTGTAATAATTTTACTATAAATTTATTGTGTACTGTACTCTTGTACCGGGTCATGGCTAACAGGGGTCAAAGGTTTAGTGTACCTACCCAGTCACCAAATTGTAAAATAAAGTAAAAAATGAAATAAAAAATGGCATACACTTTGGGATAAAGGAAATTAAAACACAATCAAAATTAAAGTGATTCTGATAAATTCGTGCAGTTTAACCATTAATAACGCTTACATAATTTACACGGGTTTTTATGAATGGGCTTTCTCATCAATGGTTTTCTGTACCTTTCATTGTTTTTATAAATACTTCTGGGATTTTAGTGGTATTTTTTAAACCTTTATTGACTAAGAGCCATCTAGGTGAATATGATACTAAAAAACCCCTGCAAAAAAAGGACATAAGTATATAAACAGTAGGAATGAGTCAAAGGAACATTAGCACTCAAGAACATGATGAGTGACCTTATCCACTTCATATGAGGGAAGAAAAAAAGAAAAAAAGTTAATGCTAAAGAAATAAACCATATATCTATAAAATCTGATTTCAAGACAGGAAGAGAGTAAGAATGCTGCAATATTCTGACTATGTATTTTTCCATACCTAATGTAGAACTCAACCATTTGATCAGCTTATAATGACCCTTATTAAAAACTGATTTATCAAAGTTACTATAATTATTCCAATTAATAAACATTCAATAGAAGAACACTTTAACCACAGGTCTAATCCATATAAATTCAGTAATCCACAGTCCATACAGAGAGAGATTATAAAATTTAGCATTTTCCCTTAGTTGTAGTACTTTCCGCAAAGCCTACTCTAATCTATTGCTTATGTCACTCCATTTTTTTGAAGAAATTCACCACCAGATTAAATGTATATAATCAGCACCAGCCCTGTGGCAATGCCAACAGGCATCAGAACTGGATATGATATGTCTATTCAAATCAGTGGTTGTGCAGAATGCCATAACAACACTGCCTTGGTAATTTAATGATAGTTTTGTGACAGTGTGCAGACTGTTATGCAGACTTCTGCATCTTACTCTAAAGTTTACTAGGTGTTTTAGAAGCCATCACTTTGACTGCATTTTGTAAATTATTCTATTTTTATTTGTTTAGTTTATAGTTTGCCATTCTAATTAATTTATTTTTTTATTGCACCTCAGCTGTCAGGAAAACAGGTTTCTTTTAAACAAGATTTTTTTTAAGGGGAAAGTCAAAGGCAGTAGAAGTGCTTCAAGAAAAAGAACAAAAATATTTATGTGTGTGTGTATGTGTGTGTGTGTGTGTGTGTGTGTGTGTGTGTGTGTGTGTATATATATATATATATATATATATATATATATATATATATATATATATATATCCACTAATTAGCTTAACCTTTATTGTGGGTAAATGCTTTGAAATAGTTCTGTATGATGCAATGTCATATGAGGACTGGTCTGGACATTTATCAGTACAACTTTGCTTAAGGTCTGTCCTATTTAACACATCTGATACATTTCTATCAATACTTATAGGACGCAATGGATGTAAGTTTATCAGTAGATGTTATTTATTTGGACCTGCCCAAGCCATTTGATTCAGTGCCTCGTGAAAAGGTAATTAGGGGATTGCAGACAATGAGTATTAACAGATACAAGGTGGATAGGAAGCTGGCTTCACGGAAGATCAATCAGAGTTAAAATAAGTGAAACAACCACTAAAGTCAAAACTGTTTTAGTGGAGGTTTCACAGGTTTCAATTTTTGGCTCTGTATTGTTTTCCATCATTTATGTCTGACTTTTTCATCTGTAGTGAAATCTGGACCAGAAAATTCACAGACAATACAAAGGTAAAGTATACAAGGAGATCAAGTTAATCTCTAGGAGCACTTGGACACCCTTTATGGATGAGCATTGCTGAAAAATATATTATTTAATGACTTAAAATAAAAAAAAAAATAAAAAAATCATTCACTTTGGATCACATAACCCCTGTTACCCCTACGCTCTTAATAATGTTCTCTTGGTTGAAACTGATACTGTCAGGTAACCCTTTACCCTTTAAAGGGAGTGTGTTTTCATATATTAACCTCATGTCATTTCTAACATCTTCCTGTATTATTCCCTAAATCATTATATATTAACCTCATGTCATTTCTAACATCTTCCTGTATTATTCCTAAATTATTTCATGTATAAAGAATCTTAAACAAGGAATGTAAAGAAATGTAAAGAATTGCTAAAAGATGTACCTTTTTGTTTAGAATCAGTCATGTAAAATAACTAATATTTGTGTTTGTTGGAGCTTTTCTCCTAAGGCCTCTGCTGAAAATGGACATATATCCAGTTGGTCAACAAATGTAAAATAAAAAATATGTAAATAAATAAATAAATAAAAACCCTTGATAAATCTTTTAAATTTGAAGCTAATGTCTCAACAGTTATTATAAACTCTGTTTCTGACATCAAGGACATTTGTGTATAGTGTCTAACATGGATAACGTATGGTCCCTACTGAAATCTCATAGTGTCTAACATGGATAACATATGGTCCCTACTGAAATCTCAAGACTGTCTTTGCTGAGGACCAAAATACAAAAAAAGACCACAAATATAAGAGAAGAGAAAATATTAAACATTGCTTTTCTCCTTTAAGGTTGTTTTTACAGGGAGACAAGCTCCCCACATCCCGTAAATGTGTATGCATATCACAACTCTGAGATTGCCATACCTCAAAGAAAAGGGAATACTCCAAGAACCTCAGACTTTGTATATTTAAGTCCAGATTTTTGGCCATTTGATCTCCACAACTGGGGAGTTGGCAATGATGATCCAGATATTTTAAATGATTATCTTTATCCCTTTATTTAAAGCCACTGTTAGATCCATTATAGAGTATTATTGTGTAGCAACCTTGTATAACATATGTACATATTAAGAAACCTAGGAAGGATACAAAAACATTTTCACAAGACAGATATCAAAGCTTAGGTCCTTGTGTTACAGGATCAGGCTTGAGAAGTTATGCCTGTTTAGTTAGGTACAGATTATTTGGGATAGCCTTATCCTAATATATAAATGTAAACATGACACAGCTATGGCGATTAGTAAAGGAAATGAGTTTAGAAATCACACTTTGAGCACTACAAATAACTTGGAGTATGTTTTTATCCCATTCTCCAAAACTATAATAAGGAAAAAGTATTTTCATAGTAAGGTTGAAATGTTATGGAACTCACTGCCCTTAAGCATAAGGGATGCTGACATATAGGGTTCCTTTAAGACTAGTGTTGATAAATGGTTTGGAAAGATGGTCTATGGATCTTCATTAATAGGAAATAAACTCCTAGAAAGTCCCTGAAGATGGTCTGAGTTTGATTTACATACATCGAACATTATTTCAGGAGCCTTGATATACACGGTTGAAGCTGTTGTAGTAGGTTTGTGTATGCAGTGTATACAGTTCCATTTTTTCTGCGCTGTTGTGAATGGGTGGGCTGGGATATTCATAAATATAGTGTACATTTATATAAAATGCATTCTGCATACCATGCTTAGTATGGTGTTGTTCAGTGCCATAATTTTTAGACATGGATAGAAGTAATGAACAACAGTGTATGGAAGCCTGTCAGCCTTTTTGAGAAGTACATAGTACGCAGTGACATAATATATGCATTTAGTTTTCTAGCTGTGGGGAATTACTATGTGGCATGACAGCACAACACACTGAAGCAGGGAACAGCTACACAGTAATATACCTTACTAAGTAGCTGTTCCTTGTTCTGCTGTGCTCCACTGTAATGCCTAAATGTGACCCACTGAATACTTCTGTTCATTAAGCACAGTGGCATTATTGTGCTTATTACTATATGATGGACACTAGGGAATATGGTGCTAGTAGAACTCCCACTGGTGGGAACCTGACAGTCTCATTTTGGGTAGATGTGGCAAAATACTGGCTGTGGCAGCAGGGCTTCCTGCAGCACAGAAAACTTCATTGCCCATAGCATTTTTCCTTCTGTGCATCAGAGGTTTTGTGTTTTGAATTCAGTGCTTATATGCTGCTCCTCTATGGTAACTCAGAAGCACATTAGCAGGGACAAGTGGGTAAATGTCTGATGTTCTAAGACTCATTAATGTATGTCCTGGGATACCAACCTGAATAACCAAAAGTCCAGACTTACATATAGTAATAATCTGAGTATTCCCTTTTCTCTGAAAGTATGGCAATCCTGGAGTTGATATGTACAAGTTCAGGTTATGTAGATTGGCTTGTCCCCCTACAAAAAACATCTTTAAATGTGAACAACGATATTCAACATTTCTTGTTCGCCTGCATTTTCTGACTTCTTTTACAAGTCCATGGCTCAGACTTATAAGTCTTGATAATACAACAGGGAGCCAGACTGGTACAGTTGCAATCACTACACCATCTTCAGGCACAGAGTTCAAATTCCAAAGGTTAACTCTTTCGGATTAGCCCATATGCAGCTGATGTAATGTTTAAGAATTATGTATGGTCCTGGGGGTGTGGTCATTTGCTTATGTATTCTGTGAACAGAATACTAATAACTGTAGAATAGGTTTAGACTACAAATAAGGGTCTTACCCAAGTGTATGCCAATGTCTATGAATTGCATAAGGCTTTGGTGTTTATGGATATTGTCTGAGATATGGCAGTTGGTCATACAGTTAGAATTTTAAAGAATATTTGATAAAATGCACAAAGTAGTGATAAATGCTTGATGATGTATACAGTGTGGTAATAAATAAAAATATCTACACTCTGAACTATATATTCATTTGTATTACACTACTTTATTAATGTCTGTTATTAGGAAAGGCAGACATGGGTGGACACATACATGCATGTGTGTGCATATACACATAGACACACACACACACACACACACACACACACACACACACACACACACACACACACACACACACACACACACACACACACACACACCAGAAGTACAACTGCATAGGTAAATATAAATGTAGTAATTTAAACACACACAACGTGAAAATATAGAAGATCAAAGAGCCAAGTACCCCCATACTGTTTTGCCACCACTGTGGTCTATGCACTGTAGCGACAATGCTGCTGCAACAATGAAGCATGGGCAGTTAAAAACTGTAAGAAATATCACTCAGGTCACTAGGTTAATCTATAGACCCACGCGCTTAGTACACTCTAATTTTGGCCATTTTACCACCCTCAAAGTTTCTGTAAGAAAAAAAAAACAAACAAAAAAAAAAAATAAAGAAAAAACAACAGATCACTTGGTCACCATACAGACACATCTCAGAAACCAGTGTTGTAAACCTTTTCTTAGTGTAAACCCTTACCCTTCTGGATCACAGAACACCGGCATTGCTATCTTTCCTTCTGCAGTATCTAGTGGTACAGTGACTGCCGCTGGCTAGTCCACTAAGGATGCTGGGTACTTACAGAAATTGGTGGATACCTGAATGTCTCAGATCATAGGTTCATAGGTTCATAGGCTGGTACTAGGCTATCAGCCCTAGGGCCTATACAAGCCTAGCCATAACAATTCCCTGGCTATTTCTTCCCACATTATTTACTTCCCTGGACCCCTGTCTAGCAGGGCAACTGACGTGATCCCTGGGGTGAATTTCCTTTCTCCCATCCAATCGTCAAGGTTCCCTTTGAAGAGGGCCAAAGAGGCACTCTGCTTGACATGTATGGGCAATCTATTTCAGAGTCTGGGGAGTCTCTGGGTCAGGAGCCTATCCCTCCAGCATGTTTTGTTTATCGTGATGACAAGGTTTAGATCCCTGGAGCGTGTGGCTCTGAGGGATTGGGATTTCTTTAAGTGTAGCATGTCCAACAGCTCTGGGTTTGACATGGCCTTGTATGTTAAGCAGAGATCGCCTCGGAGTAGACAATATGTGACAGAGTATAGCTGGAGTTTTTTAAGGTGGTCAGCGTAGGGCATATAGGCCTGTGATTCTTTTAGTGAGGTATTTCTGCGGCCTTTCCAGTTGTTGCAGATGTCTTGAGAGGTACATACCAAACGGGGCATTGTATTCTATAATGGATCTAATGAGGGATGAGTACAGTGGGACAAGGACCTCCTTTTTTTTGGATGAAAAGCCCTTAGTGATGAGGTGTGCCACATAGAAGGATTTCCTGGCTGTTGTGGTGATGTGGTTATCGAAGGTGAGACCACTGTCCACCTGTGTCCTTAAGTCTCTTATCACACTTTCGGTGTTTAGTGTACTGCCACCTATATGGTAATTCATGGGTACATGTTTTTTCCCAAAGGGGATAACTATACATTTCTTGGCATTGAGCTTGAGCCTATGGCTCTGGCACCAAGCATCTGTTTCTGTAAGGCCCTTTTGTAGAGTATCCACGTCATTTGAGGATTCAATAATGTCTCCCAGTTTGCAGTCATCTGCAAACTTTGTTAGCAGGAGTCCCTTAGTGTTGGCCTGTACTTCAGAGAAGTAGATGCCAAACAGGAACGGTCCCAGGACTGAACCCTGAGGTACTCCACTTGTCACTTGTTTGGAGCTGGATTTGGAGTCGCCTACTTTTACAGTGTGGGTTCTATCAGTAAGCCAGTTAGCAACCCATTGAGTGACATAAGAATTAATGCCCAGCTTAGTAAGGTAATCTATGATTCCAGAGTGGGGGATGGTGTCAAAGGCCTTGGCAAGGTCTAGATAGGCTGTGTGGACCACCTTACCCTTGTCCATGGCTCTGGAGACTGATTCGAAGAAGTCAATCAGGTTCAGGAGACAAGATCGCCCCTTCACGAACCCAAACTGGGTGGGGTCCAGTGTTTGAAGGTTGCCGATGTCTTTGTTTATAAGTTCCATGATAATACGCTGCATGGCCTTGCAGATAAGGCTTGTCAGACTGATGGGACGGTAGTTTCCGGGATCCAAGGTGGATCCCCCCCTGTGGAGTGGGATAACTGTAATTCTGTGCCACTCAGTGGGCACGAAACCTGAGGTGAAGATATGATTAAACATGACATTCAGGTGAGGTGCCAGTTCATATTGTAGTTCATGTAGTACACAGCCCGGGATGTCATCTGGTCCCATGGATGCTGTATTCTTAGATTTGGAGAGTGCATTTTTTATCTGTGTGGCCATTATTACAGGAAGAGGCCCTACCTTCTCTAGCCACTCCCACTAGATACATGACCTTAAATTTCAGTGTCTACCACTTTCAGAATAAGTCCAGTCCATCATAGCCAGTGCCTACCACTTTCAAAACAAGTCCAGTCAATCACAGCCATAAATGTGCTAACCAATAAACATTTTGCAAAGTTTATACTATGTAGATGTGCAGTTGATCATGTTCTTTTTGCTCAAAATGTGTGATTGGCTTAGATTTTTGTTGCAGATCAAATGATTCTTAGAATCAAATGCATACCACTCAACTTCACAGCGCATGAAATTTGGACAAACTCAAAAATGATAGGATGACAAAGGCCCAAAAATGGGGACAGATTTTAAATATTGCTCATATAAACTTAGCAAGTTGCTGGTATAACATGTTTTTGGTTAGCATGCATTTTCTGAAGGATATGAAGTCAGAAACTCAAATGTCTGCCATTATTTAGTGACCTCAAACACCACTAGTTTGCCAGAAAACCACAAATTTTATGAGGAACATTCCATAAATATGAGACATTTTTGACATTCTGCGAAAATCAGAACAGTTAAGAGGTATGTTCAAATGTGTGATTTCATGGAACCCTTTTGGTCAAATTACTGTTTTAGTCAATAACCTATTGAAATATCAGCACTCAAAATGCCAAGTGCTGGCAAGCCAAAAAAAAAAAAGACCGAAAATGCAGAAGAATGGCTTTTTGAGAATAGCTCTTCAACTTTAAACTTCTTTTTGTGGGGGAAGGAGCAAACTCACCACTGCACCCTTCCCATGTAGGGGCAACCCCCTCCCAGACTTATATATAACAACTACGAGATTGCCATGCCTCAAAGAAAAGGGAATACTCCTAAAAATGGCATCTCTGACTTAATATATGTAAGTCCATTCTTTTGGCCATTCAGTCGCAGTATTTCAGGACTCGCTCTAGTGGGTCACAACATTTCAAATGGCTATCTTCTGGTCATTTTGGAGTGAAGTTTTGTACTGACTATGGGATTACTGTTTGTGCAAAATCACTGCTCAGTTCCACAGAATTCTTTTTATCAAAGCTGGTTCTGTGGTTCATCTGTGTATATCTTTTTAGACACAATGCATTCACTATTTTTGCAAGAACGCTCTGCATGTTAATGAGGAATTATGCCCTTTCCCCACTGCTGCTTATGTAGAGTTAATGTACAAAGGTAAGGCGGTACAGCAGAGGAGTTTGTTGCTTAGACTCACATTTCTATTTTGCACTCCCTTCCCTCTTGGACCCCAGACTGTATCACAGCGATGCTTCACTCCCATCCCAGCCCATTTCTGGTGGTAAGTTGGCCCTGTGGTAATAAGAGCTATCCTGAAATACTTGAACTGTACTTCTTTGACTGAAGCTGTGAAACTATGAAGTCATGACTGGAGATGTGATACTGGGAGAGTATGACTGGAGTTGTGACAACAGGAGGTCATGAGTGGAACTGTGACACTGGGAAGGCTTGACTGGAGCTGTAACACTGGAAGCGCATGTCTGTGGCATTTTATATTCCACAATAGAACAGTGGTGAATTAACATACAGTATTAAACAAATACACACACACACACACACACACACACACACACACACACACACACACACACACACACACACACACACACACAATTTAACACATTGTTAACAATATAGGCTGTGACTTAAGGTAAGATACAGCATTTTAAAACGCCCGCAGAAAGCACCATTTAACACTGTACTGTTGAAAAAGATGAGACTCAGATTGTTAGTAATATTATACTGCTGGGCACTGACAAGCCTTATTATGAGGTACTTGACTGGAGGGATCTCCAATGATGCTGCAACAGTTTATATGTATCTTATAGAAGTAACACTGACTATTGAAAAATACAGAATACCCAGTCCTCGCATTACAGCTTAGCTCTTAACATTGCATCATAGCTGGAAACTATGCAATTTTAGCAGCAAAGCCATCATTTACTTTAATGATCATCATTTTACAACTGGCTTCACTGCTGCAGTATTCTTTACTCATGCGGATTCCCTGTCATGAAGCCCTCTGATCGGCCAGTTTACAAAAGATTTCCATTGCTTTAAGGTGCACAGAATGTCACCTGCTTACTTCTTGTGTAAGGTGTACCATCCTCAGAACAGATTGCCCCAGTAGGAAAAGCAGTCCAAGGAAAACCAAGGAGAACCTGCATAGCCAGGAAGGGAAAAAGACCAGAAGGATGGAGGGAGAGAGTGAATACTGCAGTGGTGAAGGCAAAGACATCTACTGTTATGGTAAGATTTTACACAACTGTACTTTCTTCCTGTTTAGAGTACTGTTCTTCATTTTCCACCACTGCTATTGTTTAATCTAAATTATTACTATCACCTGCAGTTTTCAAAACTGTGTTGGGAGTGCAGTCAAACCACAAATGGTACATTTCAAATACTTTTTAAATTGTAGATGAATTTTTTTAGCAGTTTGCCCCTTCTCTTCACGTTGTGCACATCTGTCTGTTATACTAGAATAGAATTAACATCTAAGCCTTTGAAAAAAGCACGAGAAGAAGCCACAGCTCTAGTGGAATGAGCCTTAACAGAAGAGGGAAGGCTCGCACCATGAAAAGTGTAACAAAAGCAGAACCCCCATTCTGCGTTTCTAGAGACACAGGAAAATATGAAGGTCCTACCAAACACCCTAATATTAGGTGATTTCAATTACCCAAACATTAATTGGGAAAACTACTCAAGTACTAACTCCCTTGCCCAACACTTCCTAGAATTTATAAACTCGAATGCCCTGGATCAACTGGTTTACACCCCCACCAGAGGTGACAACATATTAGACCTGGTCATCACCAACATGGGCGGCCGGTGTTCCACACCGGAGGTCAACCCCTCACTGCTTAGATCAGACCATAGACTAATCACTCTGGATATCCACATTCCGCCCCCAGCCCCAATCAAGGAAACCACCGTGAAAAACATTTCAAAAGCAAACTTCACGTTACTTAAGACCGAGGTGGAAAGGTTCACAGCCTCCATGCTAAAGGAAAACGCTGTCAAAGCTGCTGAATCCCTTACAAAGGCACTCTATGAGCACCTGGAAGAATGCATGGATTGTGCTATCCCAAGCAAAACCAAGACTCATTCCTCCAAGAAAAGGAAACCAGTCTGGTGGACCCCTGCTATAAACAAGCTATACAATAGAAGGAGGAAACTAGTACAGGAAAGGGTAAAATGCCAAGAAGGAAAGACATCCTTGATCAGTATCAGCAAGAAACTATGATCCTTCATAAAGTCATCCAAGGCTAACTTCAAAAGAAAAATTGACAAGGACTCCAAAGATAACCACAAAGCGTTCTTCAGCTATGTCAAGAACTTAAGTGGAAACTCTCAGATCTGCTCTGAGTTAGTGCAGAATGGCACAAAATACACTGACCCATCTGATATTGCCAACATTCTGGCAGGCAGGTTTAGTGCAAACCTCACCCCCCTCTCACCCCCTAAAGGGCCCATAACCATACAAGAAGAATGTAGAGCCCCAGCAATAACTGACACACAGGTTAAAACAGCCTTACCCAAAGCCAAAAACACAGCTTCAATGGGACCGGACGGTGTCCCAGGCTATGTCTTACACGAGCTCCAGAATGAACTAACCCCTCACCTAAACACACTGTTCAAACTCAGCCTCTCTACAGGCTACGTACCCATAGAGTGGCCAACAGCAACAGTTATCCCTATCCACAAAGGTGGAGCCACAACGGACCCCGGGAACTATCGCCCTATAAATCTGACTAGCCTGGTCTGCAAAGCTATGGAGCACATCATCATGGAACTCATTAACAGAGACATTGGGAACCTTGAAACATTGGACCCTACCCAGTTTGGCTTTGTTAAGGGCAGATCATGCCTCCTAAACCCGGTGGACTTCTTTGAGACAGTTACCAAGGCTTTAGATGAGGGAAAGGAGGTCCACACAACCTACCTAGACCTTGCAAAGGCTTTCGACATCATTCTCTATTCTGGCATTATAGACAAGCTCACCAGCCTGAGCATAAACCCCTATGTCATGTGATGGGTTGCCAATTGGCTCATGGATAGAACCCACACAGTGAGAGTTGCAGGCTCTAGGTCCGACTCTAAACCGGTTACAAGTGGCGTCCCCCAGGGCTCAGTCCTGGGACCCCTCCTGTTTGGTATATACTTCTCAGAGGTACAGGCACACACAGGAGGACTGTGGCTGACCACGTTCACAGACAACTGCAAACTGGGGGCCATAATTGACTCTCCGGCTGATACAGAGATCCTCCAGAAGGGTCTCACTGATATGGGTACCTGGTGTCAAAATCATGGCCTCAAACTAAATGCCAAAAAGTGCATAGTCATCCCCTTTGGAAAAAACAAAGTACCCGCAAACTACCACATACGTGGTAGTCCCCTAAATACAGAAAATGTAATAAGGGATCTGGGGATCCAAGTAGATACTAATCTCTCCTTTGATAATCATATTGCCAAGGTGGTTAGAAAATCTGCCAAGGTGGTTAGAAAATCCTTTTATGTGGCCCACCTAATCACAAAAGGGTTCGCATATAGAACAAAAGAGGTTATTGTGCCCCACTACTCATCACTCATCAGACCCATCATAGAGTACAACACCCCATTGGGATGTACCTTACAAGAGACCTGCAACAGCTGGAAAGACCACAGAAGTACATCATCAAGAGGATTACTGGCCTCAAACAGATGCCCTATGCAGCCTGACTGAAGAAACACCAGCTGTACTCGGTTGCATATCGCTTACTCAGAGGTGATCTCTGCCTGACATACAAGGCCATGTCCAACCCAGAATTGATGAACATGCTCCACCTAAAAAAAACAAATCCCCGTTAGTCACACGCTCTAGAGATCTAAACCTCACCACAACATAAATAGGACGTGCTGGATTGATAGATTCCTGTCACAGAGACTCCCCATGCTTTGGAACAGGATTCCAATCTACATTAGGCAGAGCCCTTCACTAACACTCTTCAAGAGAAACCTTGACGAGTGGATGGGAAACAGAAAATTTACCACGGGGATCACTGCAGTGGCTCTGCTGGACAGAGGCACAGGGAACTAATGGCTCTGCTGGACAGAGGCACAGGGAACTAATCTAAGGGGGTGGCAAAAGCCAACACATTTTGGCTAGGCTTAGGCTCCTAGGCTCCTCGAGCAGATAGCCTAGTACTTACCTATGAACCTAAAAGGAAATAGCCTTTGAAATCCAAGTAGAAATAGTTTGCTTGGAAACAGCCAAACCCAAAGACCTAGGATGAAAGAAAACAAATAACTGGTCAATCTTCCTGATAGCTTAATTTTATTCAAATAAAATCTGAGCTGTCTATGCACATCCAAAGTATGTAGCACCCTCTTGCTGTCAGATTGCAGAGAGGGAAAAAAGGCAGGCAGTTTAGTAGACTGATTAAGTGACAACTCATTAACCACCTTGGACATAAAAGAAGGATACATATGGAAGGACACCCTGTCCTCATGAAATATCAAAAAAGGTGAACAAGCCATGAGGGCTTGGAACTCAGACACCCATCTGGTAGAAGTAAGAGCTAACAAAAGAAAGTACAGTTGTGTACACTTACCATAAATGTAGATGTTCGAGTGTATTCACTGTTGCAGTCATCACATTTGGGTTATCTGCCTGCAGGTAGCCCTCAGCTGGCCTGAATACCAGAGTCTTGGGATTTCTGCATCAGATGCTGTCGCTTATTCCATGACGTCAGGACGTCATGGGTATAAAACATGCAGCCAACACTATTACATCAGTTTTTCTTGACCCAGATGTCAGGAGCCCCCACTAAATAGGAAGCAATTACATGGTGTTGAACATCCCCAGCAAAAAGCAAATACCGATGATATAAGGTATGCCAAACAAAAAGGATAGGTAGAAGTAAAGAGAAGTCAGGGGGCTGGAGGGAGGGTAACCAGGACTGCAACAGTGAATACACTCGAACATCTACATTTATGGTAAGTGTACACAACTGTACAATGCTCTTCATGTTTCATTGTTGCAGTCATCACATCTGGGTTGATTTCCAAAGCTGAGGATGGGTGGAGGCAGTCAAGAAGCAATAGGGCTAGCAAGCAGGACCTGTAAGACTGCTGTAGCAAACCCAGCTCTGGATTTAGAAAAGATAGGTAAGTGGTAATGCTTGGTGAAGGTGTGTATAGAGCTCCAGGATGCAGCTTCCAGGATGTCCCTGGCAGGGCCTCCCCTGAGAAATGCTGTAGAGGTTGACGTAGCCCTAGTGGAATGTGTTCTGATCCCCTGTGGGGCAGGTTTCCCATGATGTTTGCAGCAGAAATGGATACAGTGTGCTATCCATGTAGAAATGATTTGCTCTCTGCCCCTGTAGCAAAACTGACTAGCAGCTGGTCAGATTTCCAGAAAGGTTTAGTCCTGTCCAGATAGAACCTAAGCTGCCTGTGCATGTCCAAGGAGTGCAGGATCCTTTCCCCTGTATTCTGAGGATTAGGGAAAAAGGTTGGCAAATGAATGGGTTAGTTTAAAGCCACAATAGATACCACCTTTGGCATAAATGATGGGTTAGTCCTGAGGGAACCCTGTCCGCATGGAAGATAATGAAGATTTCCATGGCCATAAGGGTCTGAAATTCAGACACTCTTCTTGCTGAAGTGATGGTTAGAAGTAAAGCTGTTTTCCAGGAGAGGAATTTTAACTCTGCTGAAGTAGCAGGCTAAAAGGGTGGAAGTGTTGAGTTTTTAGAATACAAAGTTAAGGTCCCAGGCTGGAGTAGGAGCTCTTCTGGGGGGTCTTAAATTTTTGGCTCCTCTCAAGAACTGTAGAATCAGAAGGAAAATCAATCCTTTGTCTTAAAGAGGGTTCCCCTAATAAAGTTATAATGTCTTCAGCCATTCTAAGCATTTGTTTCCATGGCATGGGAGCTTGAGCATGCACTTTGGTCATCGTTTTTCTAGGCAAAGTGCAAACTCTGGGCCTGAGAAATTCAGTAGTCTTAGTCAAAAACAAAGATGTTGGTCTAATACGAACATCAGAAGGTTGGAATGCACCCTTAGAAGCTGGTGCCTGCACAGCGGCTCTGGACCCATCCAAGGTAGAGACATCCCCAGGTTCCATAGTTGAAGAAGCAACTCACAGCATACCAGACTCCAAAAGGGTCTCAGCAGATGCCTGTGAATCTGTAGAAGTGGGTATAAGGGGCTGCGAAGGCGCCTCACTGAGTACCGGCTTATGCGGTCTGCCTCTGTCTTTATCCTTAAGTTTTTTCGGAAGCTCAGTAGTTGGATGGCTTATCAAAGCCATTTCGCAATATGGAGAATGAGAGGGAAAGAATTTAGTGACAAAAATAGCCCGACGATGAATAGTTCGGGCATTGAACAAGACATAAAACCGACAGCGAGGAACATTGTGGTCTGGGCCTAAACAGATGACGCAGTAAGAATGAAAATCTCTGTGAGGTATTTGCTTTCCACAGGCAAGACACTTATTAACTTTTTCTGACATTGGTTAGAGCAAGAAAAAAGGATCCCCAATGGGGTACTTATCTTTTAGAAGACTTCAGGTCTGAAACTTGAAAAATGAAAATTTCATGAGGAGGCTGACCGGCACTTGTGAACTGCTTCTGCTTCGGACACTGCACGGCAAGAAAGACTGATGTAATAGCATCGGCTGCATGTTTTATACCCATGATGTCCTGATGCCATGGAAGAAATGACAGCATCTGACGCAGAAATCCCAAGACTCTGGTATTCAGGCCGACTGAGGGCTACCAGAGGCAGATAACCCAAATGTAATGACTGCAACAGTGAAAGATGAAGAACATCTGTCTTCCAAGAGCAATGTTGCAAGGAAGCAGAAACAGCAGCCTCAAAAGGAACCTGAGTCAATTTTTCTAGAACAAAATTCAGATCCCAGGGAGGAGGAACAGGTTTCCTAGGAGGTCTAATATTAAGGACGCCTTTAAGAAACTGCTTAGCCTCAAATCTAGAAGCTAAGGGGGGGGGGGGCTAAGGGCAGACAAGCAGAAAGAGCTGATAAGTGGGCCTTAAGAGAAGAATAGGCCAAACCAGCACTGAGCAACTCACACAAATAAGAAAGAACCAAAGAAACATCCTCAGAAAGTGAGCCCAGGTCATGAGAAAGACACCAAATAGAAAACGTCTTCCATTTAGACAAGTAGGATTTCCTATTTGTAGGTTTCCTGGCCTCCTGCAGGACCTGCAGCATGTCCTCAGAAAAAAAGTGTCTATGTGGAATCAAAACCCTATCACCCACAGTGCCAGTTGAAGCATGGATAGGTGAGGATGGATGAGAGACCCCTTGTCTTGTGTGAGGAGATCCACCCTGTGAGGTAACTTGTGATGATTTCCCCTGGTGAGATGCAGAAGTAGAGGGAACCAGTGCTGTCACAGCCAAAAGGGAGTCACTAACAAGATTTTGAGAGCATCCTGTTGAATCTTGAACTGGACTCTCGGAATGAGAGGAAGGGGAGGGAATGCATAAAGAAACATCCCCTTCCAAGGAAAATGAGAGGGCATCCACCTTCCAGACCAGAGGACCAGGGATTCTGGCACAAAACAGAGAAAGTTGTCTGTTAAGAGGGGAGGCAAAGAGATCTACTTAGGAATACACCACTGGTGAACAATGTCCAGAAACACATCCCTGTGAAGCATCCATTCATGGGATTGACTGAAGGACCTGCTCAGATTGTCTGCCACAACATTCCGATCTGAAGGAATGTAAACTGCCTGAAGAGTCACATGATACTGGATAGCTAGATCCCATACCAGCAGTGCCAGTCGGCAAAGACAGTAAGATCTTGTATCCCCCTGTTTGTTGATATACCACATGACTGTTGTATTGTCTGTGAATACCCTGAGAGGCCCTGCAGAGAAGAGAGGATGAAAGGCCTGAAGAGCCAGCAGAAGAGCCCTCATCTCTTTGATGTCGATGTGCTCCTTCCAGTGATGAGGCGACCACACTCCCTGAACCTTCAGGGAGCCAAACGTTGCTCCCCATCCCACATCTGAAGCATCTGTGAAGAGAGCCTGAGAGGGAAGTGGAGGCTGAAAAGGGAGCCCTGGATTCAGAGACAACTGCTGAATCCACCACAGAAGTTTGAACTTGAAACACGGGAGAAAAGGAACAGCAAAGTCTAGAGGATGCACATGCTGAAGCCACACCAACTTCAGAAACCACTGGAACATCTTCATGTGGAGCCTGGCCAGAGGAAGCATCAGAATGGCGGAAGCCATGAACCCCAGAGCCCTCAGAAACTCCCTGGCTGAAATGGAGGCCAGGGGAAGAAGAGTCTGAAAGAAAGAAAGGAGAGGTTATGCCTTTGGAGGAGGCAGGGATGCCAGCATTGGCACCATTTGAAACCTGTAATCCAGAAAGACATGATCTTGAGAAGGAGTCAGGTAAGACTTTTTGAAGTTTATTGTGAACCCCAGGCTCTGAAGAAGAGAAATGGTAAAATGAAGATTTTGCAAAAGGACCTCTGGAGAAGATGCCTGAAACACTAGGTCATCCAAATAAGGAAAGATTTGGATCCCTTGAAGCCTGCAAAAGGCAATCACAGGAGCAAGGCATTTGGTGAACACCCTTGGGGCAGTAGAAAGGCCAAAGGGCAAAGCACAGAACTGAAAATGCCAGGAAGCAACAGAGAAATGCAAAAATCTCCTGAAAAGAGGATGGATCAGAATATGGAGATAAGCATCCTTGAGGTCCAAAGACAAACAGAAAAATGGATGTATGCAACAGACCAATGGTTAAAACAGCCTTCGAACTGGTGGCAAAAAAGTTCTGAGGATGGTATGGCTGAACGTCACCTTTATGCCCTTCCTTATGCAAGGAGTAAGCAGGTGACATTCTGCGTATCTTAAAGCAATGGAAATCTTTTGTAAACTGGCCGGACGGAGGGCTTCAAGGCAGGGAATCCCCATGAGTAAGGAATATTGCAGCAATGAATGTAAGGACATCTGTTAGACAGTAGTACTCCTGTAGTCCATAAAGAAGAAGAAGGAGAAGTCATATAGTCACAATGTTGAACAGACAAATTAGGGGTGGCTTGTGGTACTTGTTGTTTTGAAACCCCACCCCATCCAAATAAAAAAAAAGAAAAGAAACTGTTAAATTCAGAAAGCTGACTATCATCTTTAAGTTAAAAAGTAATAGTCACCTTTCAGACATTCTTGTTCAGACACTCACAGGGTGAGTGTGATTCAGAAAACACAGCTACACTAAGTGGCAAGGCCAAATAGTGGTGTTGACCATGTTATATGCAAATGATAGCATAAGGAAGTGCCATGTAGAATAATGAGGCAAAATAAGATGACAGAATAATTCAGAAATGTTTAAATTCTATGTAGCAACACTGCACTCTCCTTAGATGTGTTCTTGGCCACATACCAATGATCAGGTGGAGTCCATCTTCAAATATGCTTGGGGGTTTCTACAACCATTGTAAATACATATCCACAGGAAGTTCTTATTGTGCTGCTGTTTTTGCCCAGCTATGATCACAGGATCATCCAACCATGTTTAACATTTCATGCACTCCACAAAACTGACATAGTGAACCAGTACTGTGTGGACAGAGACACCATGTAGGACAGCATGGAAATGTGTTGGCCTTGTCTGCATCCTCATGGATTCATGGAGTACCTATCCCAGTGGATACTAAGGTATGTGTGACATATATATTAGCTATGGGGACCTTACTGGGACACAGTGGGGGTATCTCAGGCAGCTGCCTTAAGAATACCTTCAGTATGTGAGGGAGCATATGTTGTTCCCATGTACCGCGTAGAAGAGAGCAAACAGCATATAAGAGATTTATGGAGGGATGATAAAATCAGCTGGAACTGAATTCATCCTCAAGTCTTGGTGAATACCATCACATGAAGGGCACAGTTTTCACAAAATCTCACTAAGCATACACTAATACATAGACTGTATTTTACATAGCATATATCATGGGGGGAGGTAGGTTAAAGTCTCAGGATAAAAAAAATACCCAATTCTGGTGTATGTACTGGTACTGGAAAAAATAGCAGTGTAGAATCCTCAAGACACAGAAATATTCCTACAGTGGGGTTAGACCAGGGCCAGGGCTGAGGATGCCCCCCCCACCATTGTAGAAAGAAGTAGTAGTCCACAAAAACTGACAGGCCAAAAAAGAGCCATAAAGATAACAGAGTGGACTGTTAAGGATAAGGAATTATGTGTTGTTACTATTATGCAAGAAGACCTGAATTTCCAGATAGAAGATATTTAGAAAGACTTAGAGAGAAATTAGAGGAAAAAAAATACTTGCATGAGAAAAATTGTCAAAAGCTTTAAATGCATATTTGCATTCATTAACACAATAGATCCATGAAATACATTACATAGATGAAGAAACTTTGGATAGCCTGAAAAGGAAGTGACAGAGCAAGTGCAAAAATATAAAGACCAAATCCAGCGATTTTTGAAAGGTATAAAAAAAGAAATATGGACATAAGAAAGAAAAAGAGATCAGATATAGTGCAATATTTATGCAAAGGAGAAAGCCAAATTAATCAATTTAAAAAAGCATCTCTAACGATACTTGAGAAGAAATACAGATATGGAAAATTAGACAATACAACAACAAAAAAAAAAAAAGAAAACAAAGGAGGAAAGTAGAGCAGTTGAAGCAGGCGGCATCTAAAGACTTGCGACATGATGCCCCATGATGACGACAATGCTTTACAGCCTTCTGTAGGAAATCAGTGCAAAGGTTTGGCTGAAGCAAGGGAAGGAGCAGGAAACAGTGGCAACTATGACACACACAATTTTGCAGAGTGATGGATCAATGAGCTCTCATATGAAGAAGCAGCACATGACACAGGATGTATCTGAAGAAGATATGTCACAACAAGATGTTCTGGAACTTTCTGCAGAATGCCAGCAGAAAATGAAGAGCAAATAATTTGCTCTCAGTTTAGAAGAAAATTATCTGACAAAAGAACTGCTTGATTTAATAAAGATGGATAGACATATTAAGATTGAAGAAAGAGATTACGGAAAGTAAATAAATTCCAAAATGTTAGAAGTCGGATAAAATAAGTGAACACAATAATCAAGGCTATTTAGAGAAATCTATGTGATATAGTAGACATAAATAGGATATACTGCTTGTGCAGCTAAATTAATAACACATAAAGTCTTACCACAAAAACATTGTAAGAAATAAAATGCCACTATGGAGGCATCAAATAGAGGAAACTATGAAGCAGTTAAGACAAGAGGTGTCATTGTTAAAAGAATATATAAAAGGAAACAAATCAACGAAAATACTTAAAAAGCCAGACATGGTAAAAGTAATACATGGTATCAAAACAGATCAAGATCTATTATACAGTGCTGCAAATAATAAACTAGGGATATTAGCACAGGCAGAAGAAAACTTAGAAGATATGTAAATCAATATAAAAGAAAGGTATAAAAATAAGTAATTCACTGATGACCCAAAAATATTTTATAGAGAACTGGGAAACAAAGCAAAATGAATAGAAACACCACCAGAAAAAGAAAAAAAAAAGCACATTTTGAAGAAATATTTAGGAAGGCCCTGCGAAATATATCAACAATGTTGAATGGACAGAAAATTTAAAAGAATCAGGAAGGAGTTCAAATGTAGAGGATATGAAATGGGCTGTAGTAACTGCCAGAGAAATTAAAACAAAATTAAGAAAGGCTCCTAAATGGAAAATCCTAGGCCCATATGTAATACCTAACTTCTGGCTAAAAGCTTTAACATCTTTACAGAAAGATTTAGCTGATTAAGAATTACTTATATGCGCATCCTGAACAGACACCAGCTTGGTTAACAACATGAAAAACAATACTCCTCTTAAAGGGTGAACCATCTTAAAGATTACAGGCCAACAGCTTGCCTTCCAGTGATGTACAAACTGTATACTGGAAATGATGGAGACAGTTTATAGAAATTTGGGAAAAAAAACTCAGTTATGGCAATAGAACAAAAGGATAACAGATGAAAGTCATATGGAGTAAGGATAATTTCTTGCCAAATAAAGTCATAATAGAGAATTGTAAAAAGGAGAAGAATCTAAGTATGGCATGGAGAAATTACAAAAAAGCATTTGACAGCATCCCACTTTCATGGATGAAGAAGTGTTTATAGATGTATAAGATACATCCTGCATTGAGGAATTTCATTACATTGATCATGTACTACCCCTTAACAGTCCCACAAGTGCTCACCTGACATTTTACTTGAACATTCGAAGTATTGCATGCCCTCTTAGCAGTTCATTCCCCAGACATAATATGTCTTACAGAAACCTGGCTTAAACCTACTACTGCTAATAATGAAGTATTATCCCAAGCTACAACATACACTGATTAGACCGAACAGCTAAGAAGGCAGGTGGGATAGCAGTTCTTTACAAAAATACATTAAGTGTTAATAGAGATCCAGTTCAGCCGCCCCATTTAATAACACAGAAATCCTCATTATCAAACTGCAAATTAAAAATAACAAGAGTATAAATATTGTCTGTGTCTACATTCCCCCAGGCAATAAAATAAGCACTCTGGAAGATATCCCCCAATGTTATCCACTACCTACCCCCAAGAAACCATTGTTCTTGGTGACTTTAACACTGACTGGTGCACCTGCTCAGCTGAATCCCCTGTCACCCATATACATTTGTTTGGGTTCACAAAAATAATAACCTCTTTCACTAGGATTAGTAAACCAACCAACAGGGAAAGTATCTTAGATTGGGTACTTATCAATAGCCACCCAAGCTTGCATACAGCTGGGACTCTCCCCGATGACCTAAATGATCATTCACTAACTTATATTATTAAGCATAAGGCAGAAACCCACCACAAGACTACGTACAAAACAATCAGAAATAATAAAAACTTCAATCCTACTAACTTCCTAAATGAACATAAATCAGTCATCTGGTCAGTCCTAAAAAAATCTACCACTAGATGAATCTGTAACTTTATTTAACAATAAATTCCTGAGCATCCTTGACTCTCATGCTCCTGCATGTACTATAAAGAGTAAATGTAATACTGTTTCATGGCTCACAAAGGAAAATAAAATAAAAATCAAACTTAGAAATATAGCCTGGACCAAATGGCAAACAACTAAAGTCTACCTCTGCCAAGTGAAATATTGTCAACTTAGAAATGATACAAAAAAACTCATTTTGTTAGACAAAAAAACCTACTACCAGAACCTCCATTTTAAACACCAAAACAATCCCCCAAATTTTTGGGCAGGTATTAATCGACTTCTTCATCCAGGACAATATACTACCCCAACCCCATCAAACTATACCCATAAATCCCCAGAAACTGTTGCCACTGCCTTTAATAACTTTTTCACTGAAACTATTCAGTCCTTAGCTAACCAACTTACTCCCAACCACTCTAACTCTACCACTAACACACCCACTTCTCATCCCCCCTTTAACTTCCAACCTGCCTCTACCAGTTTTATCCGATCCGATATCAAAAAACTAAAACCAACCACTCTTTCTGCTGACCTCCTTCCTGCAGAGTACCTGCAAAAAGCTGCCAACGCCATAGCATTCCCCATCTCTATCCTAATCAATAGAACACTAACTGATGGAACTATCCCCTCAATCTGGAAAATGTCCCATGTTAGCCCACTCTACAAAGGTGGAAGTTCAACAGAACTGTCCAACTACAGACCCATTGCCATTCTCTCACCACTAGCCAAATTAGTGGAGAAGTGCATTCATAAGCAGCTTATGGACTGTCTCATTCAGAACGGTCTGCTTACCAACTCTCAGCATGGCTTTAGGCCACATTACAGCACCACCTCTGCCCTCCTTTCTTTTAGAAATACCATATTCCAAAATAGGAACAACAACAGTCTATCTTCAACCCTATTTCTAGACCTGTCGAAGGCCTTTGATGTGGTCAACCACAAATTACTTATCAATTCCCTAAAATTCATCTCCCTAAATAACCATGCTACTCAGTGGTTCCTATCCAATCTGAATGGCAGACAACAGGCTGTATTATGGCAAGGCAAACTGTCCACCTGGCTACCTCTCACCCTTGGTGTCCCTCAGGGCTCTATCCTAGGTCCTCTTCTCTTTTCTATCTTCATCAACAGTCTTCATACTGCCATCCATGATGCAACTTGCATTCAATATGGAGACAATTCTACCCTAATCTGTATGGCCTCCTCCCCTTTAGACCTGCAAACCTTAACACAAAACACATTTAACACAGTTGAAAATTGGCTCTCTAATCACCATCTGTTGTTAAATCCCAACAAAACTAAACTGCTCCTCTTTACCCCCACTGGTAGATCCACTCCATTTACCTTCTCCATAACATCCAACAATGGTACCTCTATCTCTCCAGATGACCATACTAAGTTTTTAGGAGTACTAGTGAACAATAATCTGAAATTTGATCTGCATATCAATAAAACTATAAAATCCATTAATAAGAAGCTTGGCTCATTATATAGAAGCAAACCTTTTCTAACTCCATTAGCTAGAACAGCAATTAGCTACTTACACATACTCTCTGCACTTCTATATGCCTCCCCCATACTCTCCAATTTGAGCAAAACTGAACGTAGTAAGCTCTCTCGCTGTTACAATCATATTGACAGATTTGCCATAGCCTCAACATATAGGACATATCACTGTCAAAACTTCAGTCTTCTCAGGTGGCTAGAACTGCCTAGCCTACCTCTGTTTAATCAGCTTATAGTAAGTAGCACACAAAATTCTGTACCACTCTTGGACAGGAAAACAAGAAAAATGCTCCACGCTTATCAAATGATTTATAAAAATCAGTATATACCAAGATGATATATTCCCTGTTTGGAAAGAGGTATGGACTGCCTCAACACTGATTACATGTATAGATCTGCAGTCATTGGACTGCATACATATCTGCTGACCTCCTCAGATCCAAACATAGTGAAAGTTTTAAAACATGAGGACAGGAAGTCTAAGATGACCTCTCTGCTGAGTTTAGCAGAAACATTCCAGTGACAAGCAGGAATGGAAACCAAACAAGAAGTAGATAAAAACAGACAACAACTAAAGGTACCTAAAAACAAAAGAAGATAAGAACAATCAGATGAGAAGGAAAAAATGTGAAATACACATAAATATTATTCAAAGTACAGAGATCCCCTGGAAAAACCTCATGCTGTTCAGGATTTGACGCAAGAATGGTTAAGGAGAGGTGAGTAGAAACCAGAAGATAAAGGGTTAATAATGGTAGCCCAGGATAATGGACTATATGCTCATTGGTTTGCAAAGTCCATTGAGCATGTGGAAGAAACAGATAAATGTAGGTTCTGTAAAAAAAAAAAAGAATATTGGAAACAGTCACTCATTTTGTTGCTGAGTGTGAACACTAATGGTAGAGAACCTGTACTCTGAAAGGGACAATAATGTGACAAGACTGTTGCTTTTGAGATTGTGCAAACACTACAATACAGAAGTAGCTGCAAAGCACTGGAAACATGAAGCACAAAGTAATATAGAGAATGATGAAATGTACATCACAGAGATCAACCATTACCAACAGTTCAAAAAATATATGTGAGAAAACCAGGTATAGTAGTCAATGAAACAAGACAAAAGTGGCACTGATCACTGAAATTGCTACACCTACTGATTACAGTGTCTTACAGAGAGAGAGAGAGACACAAAGCCATAGAATATCAGGATTTGCAGGCAGAAATGATAGCAGTGTGGAAGAAAGATAACCCAGAAAGTTTCAATAGTAGTAGGCGTAATGAGTCTAATAAAAAAGAATCTACAGTCATATTTAAAAATGCTTCCAATACATGTAACTCTGTATGAATTGCAGAAGAAGTCAGTTCTGGGCACATTGCATGAGTTGTGAAGAGAACTTTTGGCTAATGTTCAAGATTGAAACAATACTAATTTCATGAATTTTAATTATACCCTGACTTAGGAATGGGGTCTGTTCCTATCATGGTATTAGAAACCCAAAAGGCTTGGAGAAATTAAACCAAGATCTATCATACAGACCATTTTCATGAGGTACTGGGTGCTATAGACTGTACCTAAATTGAAATAAAGTCCCCACCTGGTAAACCAGGAAGGACGTATGTGAAGCAAAAGGGTCATCACTCCATCAACTGCCAGGTAGTCTAAACTGCACAAGGTATCCAGTACTATGTTGTATGTACAACTGGAAAGGCTACAGAAATACCTCACAAAGAGGATTACTGGCCTCAAACAGATGACCTATGCAGACCGTCTCAAAAAACTCCATCTTTACTCTGTCACATATAGTCTACTCAGAGGCAATCTCTGCCTAACATACAAAGCTATGTCAAACCCAGAGCTGTTGGACATGCTCCACTTAAAGAAATTCCAATCCATCTGAGCTACACACTCTAGGGACCTAAACCTTGTCACCACAATAAACAGAATATGCTGGAGGGATAGATTCCTGTCGCAGAGACTTCCCATACTCTGGAACAGACTACTTATCTATGTCAAACAGAGCTCCTCATTAGCACTCTCCAAGAAAAATCTTGATGATTGGATGGGAAATAGGAAATTCACCCCGGGGATCACTTCTGTGGCTCTGCTCGACAGGGGCAAAGGAAAATAATTTTCTTGGGTGGCGAAAGTCAGGGTACCTTTTTGGCTATGCTTATATAAGCCCTAGGGCTAATAGCCTAGTACCTACCTATGAACCTATGAACCTATGAACCTATGTGCAGGCCACCCAGGCAGTTTTTATGACACACACACACACACGCATACACACACACACACACACACACACACACACACACACACACACACACACACACACACACACACACACACACACACACACACACACACACACACACACACACACACACACACACACACGCATCAATTGTTTGTGAAAGGTGACTTTCCACAGAGGCATCTTGTGGGTGATGCTGAACCCTAGCTCATGGCACCCATCAAAAAAATACACAGTCAAACTGACCAGGGTACAACTCTGCACTATTACAAACTGGAAATATTATATAGTGTGTGTTTGGGCTGCTGAAGTCACACTTTCACTGTCTGGATACAGCTGGTGGTGTCTTGTAATTTGACTCTATTGTGTATGCCAAAACACTGACCATGAGTGCGATGTTACATAATATTGTAGTTAGGTAGCAGTTACAGCAGGATGGCTTCTTGCAGAGTCAGCAGTACCCAAAACCACAGGCAATGCTAGCTAAAACAGACAAGGAGTCATAGGAAGGGCCAGCAGCAGGGGATGGCCATGCCAGATGGAGGTGGGCATGGTATGATGTGGCACTATCAATAGGCAGTGGATTGCACATAGGTTTACAGTATAACTATACATGACCTAAGCGGATGCACTACTGCAAAAGTGATACATGCAAAAATATAATACTGTGCTTACCCATGCATACTTTGGCCACACTGTGCATCAGACATAGGCGACTCAAGTAACACTGTACTAAGAGCATAGCATAGTTATCATCATTTGCCCAGGTGGACAAGGGAGTACAGGAGTGAATATCTTTCGCTGGAAAGTGTGTGAGTGCTGAGATGTAGCAAAAGAAATAGGTGCTTTTATGAGTAGTGTGAGAACATGATTTGATGGGGTTAATGTAGAGAAGGCCCAGAGAAAGTGGGTGTATGAGAAGTGGCAGCGGTTGTGATGTGTGTGTGTGTGTGTGTGTGTGTGTGTGTGTGTGTGTGTGTGTGTGTGTGTGTGTGTGTGTGTGTGCGTGTGTGCGTGTGTGTGTGTGTGTGTGTGTGTGTGTGTGTGTGTGTGTGTGTGTGTGCGCGTGTGTGTGCGTCTGCAGGGAGACAGCCTCAGCACTTGGTGCAGCACTATGGCTCAGCCTGTTATACAAGTCTAGGGCATGTATGACAGAGGGTTCAGTCTCCCATGCATGTACACATCCATGAGAGCTGGTTCTTTCAGGTGTTGCACTGGCTGTTGCAAGACCTTGGTTAGATGTTTGTGTGCCGCATGACCTAGACTGATGTCTGCTAGCAGATGTGCCAGCATGATGATAGCTTTGACTATGGGGATACCTTCTTTTGGGTATAGGCACCTCCACAGTCAAGGTTGCTCTGGGAGTGCTGGCATTGTGGGAGTGAGATCTCACTTGTTCATGGCCCTGTTGACTAACATCTGTTGATGTAGCAGATGAGATGCCACAAAGACAGCCCCTTGCCCCTGACAGATGACCCTGGGAAGACATTGCATGGTCCAATGTGTGATTCAGTCTGTCCAATGAATCACATATATAGGTCATGTACTCTTGTAGATCAGCATGCACAGCCTGGTTTACACTCACTGTCTTGTGGTGAAGCTAGCCTGTGCCTCCATGGGGTCTATATTATAAAATCGACCATTTAGGTTGTTGAAAACCTAAACGTCGACACCTAAGTGTTGAAAGTTGAAAAACCACAAATGGCCACTTACACAAATTTGCTCGCAAGGAGAAAAATTCCCTTGGCCAGCGGACAGGAAAACAAACTTTCAAACCCTAATCAAGTGGGAAGCTTCACCCCCACCCCCTAACTAACTATACCAACTCCAAGATTGCTCTACACTGGGGAAAAGGGCAAATTCACAATGACGGGCAAGCCAATTTTTTCCCTGTGAAAAAATTTGCAAAAGTGGCAGTTTGCGGTTTTCAGCTTTCACTGTTTAGGTGTCGATGTTTAGGTGTTTGACAACCTAAACATTCGATTTTATAACATAGACCCGCCTCCATGATGGCCAGGCACATATGTCGGGAGGCAGCTATTGACATACCACTCTCAGGGGAGGGTGTTAGCCATACCTCTAGCAAACATCATTATGAACCCCTGCTCTATTGACCCTCCCCCACCAACAAGTGTTAGAGGCAGATGCAGACACCTCTGATCTGGGAACTACCACACTTTCCTGATCTACAGTGTCCTCATCAACTTGTGCCCTCTCAGATGGTTGTGTTTCCTGGGTATCCACAGGCATAGAGACTGTATCCATATCTGAGGAGGGGGTGTGGGGATGACACTCCCTGTGTCCAACACACAGTCTGCACCGCTGACTGTGTTGGCTCATCCCTGTGATTATCAAGGGGTACAGATCCTCCAAACATCAGACAGGGACAGCTCCACAATGCTGGTGATGGATAAAAAAATCACTTGTGAATGCATCAAAGCAAAACATATACAGTGCATACAGGATCAAACACCATAACTACATATGCAACTGATATCTTTACAACTATAATAATATAATAACAAGTAATACCCCTGAACATGTCTCATGTAGATGGACATGGAACTTGGATCCTCACTTTATTTGTATGCTGTATTTCAGGCAGATATTATAAACTTTAATGTAACTAATAGGTATGGATGGGTTGCAACTATTGATATTACAATATAGGACTATATACCTTGGACGTCTGATGTTAAAACTTTCTGGGGCTTATCCAACTCTGCCTCAACATCCAGCACTGCACTGTTGGACTCTGTGAAAGGGGTACCACTTTTAAGCAAGGCCAGGTACTTCTCTTTCTCCATAAAGGGTAGTTCAGTTGACATCCCCCCAATAGTTGACTCTGCTCTGTGGGTGGTAGCATGGATGATATATGTCACCCTGAGGTGGAACATATCATAACCATAATTCTGACCACTGCACTAATTAATATTGGTTACATTTCCACCCCAGACATTGTCACAGAAGTGCTGATTGGTGGAATGGACTGCAAAGAGCCATGTACTGTGAAGACAGAAGGCCTCTAAAACCACCTCAGTAAACCTGGGTTTGCAGGTGGAAGCACTAACAGATACATTTACTTTCTTGTGAGAATGTTTTTTAGTCTTAGCTCTTTTGGTATAGAAAACATTTGAATTAACAGCCATGGCTCTCCATGGTCCTTACACATCCTTACCCTACTACTATCCTACACGGCCATCTAGTATGCTGTAGTTGTGCTTAACTGTTAGATGTCTGTATCCACAAACAATCTTTAAGTAAATGTTAGCCATGTATGTGTCCTGAGCACATATATCCAACAAAACAAACACAGAAGTCCAACTTAACAAGAACACGTGACCATTACAATACTGTTAGAAAGGTTGTGGCTAATCACAAATGTGCAAAGCACACAAAACTACAGTAATGTTGCGTAGCACTGCATCTCACATTTACTTTAACAATACTGCAGGCTACTATATTCAGTATACTTGCAATGTACCCTTAAGACAATTTTGACCAATAAATTTAGAAGCACTGACATCCCTTCTAGGCCTTACATTAAAGAGCTTACAGAAAATTACCCTTACATTAAAGAGCTTACAGAAAATTACCCTTACATTAAAGAGCTTACAGAAAATCACCCTTGAAAAAATTAGTAGATGAGTAAAAAGTAGTACATACCTTACATAAGCAGGTATCTCACTCAGAAACAAAAGTTTAAGCTCTAGCAGGCTGCAGGATTCAAACTTAAGGTAGTGGCATTTTTTTTTATAGCACAATGAGAAACTAGGCTTCTTCTCATGCTTATTTTATGTAAAAACTGTCCTCTAGGCACAATGATTATGTTGATTATATCTCATCGCTTTAATGTCCTGTTATCTTACTCAGTACAATCAAGAGAGAAAAAAAAATTCTGTTCTAGAATTGACCGACCTCTCCACCTAGGATAGTGTCAATCTCCCTCACCTTCCCCTCTTTTTTACAAGATAGCATCACTATTATTGAATGTTTTATGAACATTTTATATGACTGTATTCAGTAAATAATAATCATTTAGCTCATCTCACTGTTTCAGTCCACCTCCATTTACTGTATGCACTGTTTGCAGTAATGTGGTCTTCAGACACCTCAAAAGATTTAAACCTGGTTCAACAGTATCCAAAGATCTCCTTCCTCAGTTTGTAAAGATTTTGTCATCTGCCGTTACTTCTGTGTAAAACATCAACAGTGTATTAGTCAAAGACACTGTGTCCTATCATGTTGGGGATAAAAACAGTCATATTAGTAGAGCACAAGTGATGAAATGGAATGATGCCATCTCCAGCTCCTATCTGTTAATGTAAGTGCTATGCACCATCTGTAGCAATGAAACGAGCACTCACTGTAGGGGGCCCAAGCTAATTTGGTATACTGATGACCCCACTATCGGGTTCATATTACAACAAAGAAAACGCATTTTGTCAAATGCGTTTTCATCGACACGTAGGGCGAACAGACAAAACAGCGAAGCGTCTGTTCAGCGAATTCTTTCCCTGGGAAAGAAGTCGCTTGACTGCTTCGTTGCTTTGCCTGTTCTGGAGTGTAGTGTGGTCCCTTGTCTGGTATAGCTTCTGAGTGTGATTGTGCAACAGTTACTGACCTTACGGTTAGGGTGTGGGTTAAGATAAGTGCATATGTATGAAAGTGTTTACTGTTTTTTATTTTGCGTTAGATGTGTGGTTGAGTTGTGTGTGTGTGTGTGTGTGTGTGTGTGTGTGTGTGTGTGTGTGTGTGTGTGTGTGTGTGTGTGTGTGTGTGTGTTTTTAGCTGTTTACTTTTGTTTTGGGGGGTAGGATTAGGGTTAAGGTAAGTGTGTTTGTGTTTGGAACTGTTTGTGTAAATGTGCTAGAGTTACTGACCTTAGGGTTAGGGTGCGGGTTAAGGTAAGTGCATATGTTTTAAAATGTTTACTGTTTTTTTTTTTTGTTAGATGTATGTTTGGGTTACATGCATATGTGTATTTAATTGTTTACTGTTTTTTGGGGGGGTATAATTAAGGTTAGGGTATGTGTGTATGTGTTTGGAACTGTTTAATGTTTTTTTGGGGGGGATTGGAACAGCGATTTCTTTCCCTAGGAAAGAAATCGCTGTTCTGTGGATTCGACATTTTCAGCATTCGCTGAATTTGTGTCAATGTAACACCGTTCGCTGTTTTCAGTGTTCTGTGTTATAATATGAACCCCCCACTATCACCCTAAGTGATAGTACATCAGCTCTATTAATATTATACTTTACATTATTCCATCCCCTGTTACCTTGGCTTGTCTACGAGTATCTACACCTCAATAAATTAGTAACTAAGCAACTGCTCTTCTTTTCCTGGATCATTTTAGTCACCATTTCTGATTGCTATAGCCTACCTCCCCTTCCATGCCTGCCTTAATTACTAATGGGCCCAAATTATTCATTGCACCAATTGTTTCAATCATCATATTAGAAGTTGCCTCAGCTAAGCTCCTTGGGTACATTATTCGTAAAGAATTAAATTTAACCTGAAAGCAGGGAGAGCAATCAATAAAACCAGTAAAATACGAAATAAACTTAAAAAGACGATAACTTTCTTAACAAATAGAGAGAGGTCAGTTGCTGTAAGCTTCTATGTATTTTCCTCATTTAAAAATTCTTTGCAGCTTTTCATTTCTTTTTTTTTCCACTTTATTTCATAAACTTCAGTTGCTACATAAAGATTTTTAAGCTTTGCCTCAGAACACCATAAGAGAACCCAGCACTACCTAACTCTACATAATCTGCACTAGCTCAGCATCACTCATCACCTTTCCGTCACTCAGCTCTGCTTTTCATATAAACCACTCTATTCCAATAGCTGTGCTTCATTAGCCAAATTGTGTTTTCGAGACTATATGCCTAAAATGTGAAAGTCTTATTTAGTCACATAGTGTAGTCCACTCTTAAATCCCACAACAGATGTGAATACTCCAGGTTTCCTGTTAGATTTGGGAAGCTGTGGAACTGCCAATCAACAATGAATTTCAGCAGAGAAGAAAGCTTCTGAAGGCCTCACTTAACATTTCTTAACAAAACTGAACTTTCATTTGTAATATCTCATTTTCCAACATCAATGCAATTAACATGCAGGCAACTACTATCTATTATTACCGAACTGCAGTATATTATCAGTAGGTATATATCTATGCATCACTCCCATCCTGTCAGGTCTTATCTAATTCATGACTTGCCAGGTGAAATTTATCTATTTTACTATAATTAGAAACAGTCATCATATCTTGTATAACAAAATTCAGCAAGTCTGTTTATTACATAGTTGTCAGTGTGTATTTATCTAACTTCTATTACCTGCTGTTATTCATGATGTAAATTTATGTCACATTCATGGCATTTTGTTGTCCTAGCTTGCCTGATTTCCTTATTCATGCTTTTGATGTATAACATTATGCTGTCACATATTGTTATGCAAATTACCTATCATTTTTATTACCTGTCTACATATTATTATGCAAACTACTTGCCCTTTTATCACCTTTAGTTATATTACTTGTTCTTACTGTATGGAGATTTCTTTCATCTAGACTTCAGCTAACAAACTAAAACAATGTTTAAAAAGGTCACACAGGAAAACCAATTGGTTAAAAACGCAAAAAGAAAAATCTAGCAAAGCCAGAATTTCTACTGTGTGATACCTTAAACCTCTTGAATCAGAGGCAACATGGGATATACATAAATTACCCTTTAAGGATCTCAGGTGTTTCAGCTAAATGGCAAATCTGAATATCCATGACTTTTTTCTTTTACATCTTTTTATGGACAATTTCAGGCCAATAAAGCCAAACCACTCTAGCTGTGGACATGCATGTGTCTGCCTTCTTATGACATCATCAACACAGCATAAGAGGAATGTTTGACTTTTGGAAACACAGGGTAGGCATACCCAAATGATATCCATAAACCTAAGGGTGTCTACAAAATATCCCAACTAACAACCTAAAACAATGTTTAAAAAGTTCACACAAGAAAACCAATTGGTTAAAAATGCAAAAAGAAAAAATCTAGCAAAACCAAAAGTTCCACTGTGTGATACCTTAAACCTCTTCAATCAGAGACAACATGAAATATATGTAAATTACTCTTCAAGAATATCAAGTGTTTTAGCTAAATGAAAAAACTGAATTATTCATAACTTTTTTCTTTTATATCCATTCGTAGACAATTCCAAACCCAAAAAGCCAAATCACTCATACTGTCTCTGCCTTTTTATGACATCAACAGCATAACATAAAATAAATATCTACCTATTACAAACACAGGGTAGTCATACCCAACTGATATCCATAAACTTAAGGGTGTCTACAAAATATTCCAACTAACAAACTAAAACAATGTTTACAAAGGTCACACAGGAAAACCAATTGGTTAAAAATGCAAAAAGAAAAATCTAGCAAAGGCAGAATTTCCAGTGTGTGATACCTTAAACCTCTTGAATCAGAGGCAACATGGGATATATGTAAATTGCCATTTAAGGATATCAGGTGATAGGGCTAAATGGCAGATCTGAATGTCCATGACTTTTGTCCACAGCTAGAGGAGTTTGGCTTTATTGGCCTGAAATTGTCCATAAAAAGACTTAAAAGTAAAAGTAAAAGAAAAAAGTCATGGACATTCAGATATGCCATTTAGCTGAAACACCTGATATCCTTAAAGGGTAATTTACATATATCCCATGTTGCTTCTGATTCAGGAGGTTTAAGGTATCATACAGTGGAGATTCTGGCTTTGCTAGATTTTTCTTTTTGTGTTTTTAACCAATTGGTTTTCCTGTGTGACCTTTTTAAACATTGTTTTAGTTTGCTAGTTGGGATATTTTGTAGACACCCTTAGGTTTATGGATATCAGTTGGGTATGACTACCCCGTGTTTCCAAATGTCAAATATTTCTCTTATGCTATGCTGATGATGTTGTAAGAAGTCAGAAGCATGCATGTCTGCAGTTAGATGGGTTTGGCTTTATTGGTTTGAAATTGTCTGTAAAAAGATGTAAAAGAAAAAAGTCATGGATATTTAGATTTGCTATTTAGCTGAAACACCTGATATCCTTAGAGGGTAATTTATATATATCTCATGTTGTCTCTGATTCAAGAGGTTTAAGGTATCAGATAGTGGAAATTCTGGCTTTGCTAGATTTTTCTGTTTGCATTTTTAATCATCTGGACTTCACTGAAAATGTAACCTCCCAGCTGGAAATCTTGAGCAACAAATATAAGATAAATAATAAATATATACTTCTAATAAATACCATCCACAGGTGCAAAACACGGCTAGTAATACTAAAAACGTAACTAAATAGTTCAAGTTCCAAGTTCAACATATGTTAAAATCCAATTTAAGAGACTGTGGTAAAGTCCAATGAATAAAATGATTTAATAAAAGGACGTTAGCGCTTTCACCGTAATGGCTTCTTCAGACATACAATGTTATAACAAATATTGTCAGTTTAAATAACGTTGCAAATCAGCCTATAGGGCAGAATGGACCTGATGTATTACGAAACTAACCAATGCATAATTCTAACAAATCAACACATAAAAACATATTAATCAAGTGTGTGAAAAAATACAGCGGCATAAAAATACAGTCAATGTAAACCATTAATATAAAAAATTAATTGATAAAAAATTAATTAATGAAAGTTCAATATGTAGCATAGCATTCAGGAACTGATTTTAGGATCCTGGATGCTGATGCCTGTGACACCCCCAGCATGTCCCCTGTTGGTCTCTGGAATGTTCCTGTAGCTGAAATTCTAAGTGCAACACAAAGCTTGGTCTCCACAGGTATTGGATCCCCTCAGTTTGGTCTTGCTCTCAGTTGAGGACAACAGAGGTTGCAGACTTCCTGTAGTGTGTCTCTATCCACCCTGTAGTGCTCTACTATTTCCACCTCATGCAGACTATTAAAAGTTAAATGGGGTCTAAACATCCTTCTCCTTCTCAGCCAACGTCTGTTAGCGGCAGCAGCAGCAGCAGCAGTATAGACTGAGCCTGTTGCACATACACATGCAGAAGAGCAGCAGCAGCCCCTAACATTATTTCTTTGTAGTATAGTTTCTGTGGCTGTATTCTAACAGGTTTTGGAATTCGAGAGCAAAACCTACACTGTGTGTACATGACTGCATTATAGCTTGTTGAATAGCTCCTCCATCTTGGATTGGTCGATTAGCATACAATTCAGCTGCTTATGCTGTAATTAGCATGCCATAATGTTTACCTGATTTACACAGCTACACACCCTGAACAGCTGCATACTGAATAGAAATAGATGCACTACTATGTGCACCCTGCACCGCAGCATGCACCGCAGCATGCACACAATTTTAGCAAGCTGTATAGGGTTTATTGTATTCAGTCCCATCCATATGTTGACAGATATATGATTCTGTTCTTAAGTTACATGTCTTTCATTACACGTTTCATCCTACATATTATTTATTATTTATTTTATTTACATTTGTTAACTTGGAATGTTTTGCTAGGAAGTTTCATTTTCAGTAGATTCCCTGAGAGAATATCTCACACTTAACTACTTACAAGATAAACTTAATAAAGTACAGTTTTGTACCTACCATAAATGTAGATGTTCGAGTGCTAATACAGCTGCAGTCATAACAGATGGGTTATCCTGCTGTCAGGCGGGTCCTCGGTCGGCCGAATTCCAAAGTCTAGGTCCAGCGTCGGTTGTCGTCGCTTCTTCCCTGACGCCAGTGCGGCAGGGGTATTAAAGAGCCAGCCGACGCCATCTTCTTCAGTTTTTCTTGCCCCAGATGTTAGGTGCCCCCAGAAGGAAGGCAAAACATAAACTTATGTAATAATGCAATATAGAATAATCAAAACACAGTAGTATGCAAGCAAATACACCATAAAAGAATACCCCAATCAGGTTGTATGAGGAGGTGTTTGTCATAAGGCCTGTCCTAAGAGGGGATGGAGGGAGGGAAACCTGGACTGCAGCTGTATTAGCACTCAAACATCTACATTTATGGTAGGTACAAAACTGTACTATGTTCATCGTGCATACAGCTGCAGTCATAACAGATGGGTAGAATCCCAAAGCTAAGTAGGGGTGGCAGGCACTAAGTGGAACTAGGAGTAGCAAGGATGCCCTGCAAGACTGTAGTGGCAAAGCCCGCTCTAGATTTAGAGTAAACTGGAAGGTGATAGTGTTTGGAGAAAGTGCGCACTGAACTCCAGGTGGCTGCTTCCAAAATGTCCTTGGTAGGAACCCCCCTGAGGAAAGCTGCAGAGGTAGCTGTGGCCATTGTGGAGTGGGATCTGATGCTTGAAGGCACAGTTTTTCCATGAAATGAGTAACAAAAGCGTATGCAGTGGGCTATCCATTTTGAGATTGTCTGTTTGGAGATAGCCTTTCCTTGAGCACCTGTAGCATAGGACACAAAGAGTTGCTTGGATTTCCTGAATGGCTTTGTCCTGTCCAAATAATAACGAAGTTGTCTGTAAATGTCCAAGGAATGCAGTAGTCTTTCCCCTTTGTTTTGTGGGTTAGGGTAAAAGGTAGGTAAGTGGATAGTCTGATTCAAGGCTACACTGGATACTACCTTTGGCATAAAGGAAGGGTTGGTTCATAAGGAAACTCTGTCCTGATGGAAAATGATGAAAGTTTGCACAGCCAAGAGGGCCTGTAGTTCCGAAACCCTGCGTGCTGAGGTGATAGCCAGAAGGAAGGCTATTTTCCATGACAAATATTGTAGTTCTGTTGAAGCAGCTGGCTCAAATGGAGGCAGGGTCAGTTTTTCCAATATGAAGGTGAGGTCCCAAGCAGGGACTGGTGGTTTCCTTGGGGGTTTTATATTCTTAGCCCCTCTGAGGAACTGTCTTAAGAGAGGATGAGAGAATAAAGGAGGATCTGTGTTGTATTGTGCAGAAATGGCTGAAGCATGGATTTTGATGGAGGAGAAGGAAAGTCCACTGTTTAACATCTCAGCGAGGTACTGTAATATTTGAGGTAAATTTATTTCCCAAGGATTCTGGCCCTTTTTCTGATTCCAGGCACAAAACCGTTTCCATTTGGCAGAGTAGGCTTTTCTAGTAGAAGGTCTTCTGGCCTCCAAGATGACATTCTGCACCTCCTTGGAGAGGAAGATTTGTTGGGAAATCAAGGGATTCTCCATGCGGCTAGATTGAGGGTTTTGAGCTGGCTGTGAAGAGTTTTGAAGTTATGCTGGGACAACAGAAGAGGCACTAGAGGCAGGATCCATGATGGGGAATGCGTCAGGCTCTTCAGGAGTGGATACCAGTATTGTCTTGGCCAGTCTGGAGCAATGAGAATCATTTTTGGCCTCTCTGCTCTGGCTTTTAATAGAACTTTGGGCAGCAGAGGGAGAGGTGGAAAGGCATAGACTGTCAATGCTGTCCAATTGAAAGAAAGTGCATCCACTTTCTAGGCCTGTGGATGATAGGTCCTTGAGCAAATTTTTTTCAGTTGGTAATTTCTGTGGGTAGCAAAGAGATCTATGTCTGGCTGTCCCCATGCCTGAGTTATCTTTGTGAAAACTTGAGGATGCAACTTCCATTCGTGTGGATCTGTCATATTTCTGCTTAGGCTGTCTGCCAGTGTGTTTTCCTTCCCTGGCAGGAATTGTGCCTGAAGTTGGATTTGCAATTCCAGAGCTGTGTTCCAAAGGGACATGGCTAGTCTGCATAGGGGGTATGAATGAGTTCCCCCCTGTTTGTTTATGTACCACATCACTGTGGTGTTGTCTGTCCTTATCAGTAGCTGGCCTGGTTGCAGAAGGTCTTTGAAAGCCATAATAGCATTTTGCACTGCTAGCATTTCCTTTTGATTGATGTGTAGGTGCTTCTCTTTTTGGGACCATTTTCCCTGAATGCACTGATCTGTCATATGCGCCCCCCAGGCGAAGTCTGATACGTCTGTTGTGATGATTTGATTTGCTTGAGGTATGCAGAAGGGGAGACCTATGTTTCTTTGGCATGCTTGAGCCCACCACAGAAATTCCTTTTGAAGATATGGAATGAGTGGTATAATTGTTTCCAAACTGTGGCTGTGTTGAGACCATAAGTTTTTTAGGTACCATTGAAGTTTCCTCATATGCAGCTTTGCACATGGGATCAGCAGGATGCAAGATGCCATGAATCCCAGAGCCTACAGGACTTTCCTTGCAGTCAGCCTGGTGAAGGTTGCCATTTTGCTGAAGTATTGAGATAGTTGCCCTTGTTTGTCTGGCGTGAGGTAGGCCATCTGGGTGTTTGTATTCAAGCTGGCACCCAGGAAAATTATTGTTTGAGATGGTATTAGTTTTGATTTCTTTTTGTTGACTGTGTATCCCAGAAAGTTCAACAGTTTTATTACAAACGCCAGGTGTTTCAGAAGTATGTGCTTGCTGTCCACTTGGATCAAGCAGTCATCCAGATATGGGTATATTTGTATCCCTTGAAGTCTGCAGAAGGCAATTACTGATGCCAGGCATTTCATAAACACTCTGGGTGCAGTAGATAAGCCAAAGGGCAATGCAGAGAATTGATAATGGGTTGAATCTGCAAGAAATCTGAGGTATCTTCTGCAATCTTGTCTGATAGGGACAGGCAGGTATGCCTCCTTGAGGTCCAATGTTACCAGCCAAGACTCCTTGCCCAGCATGGGAAGAAGCTGCTGTAATGTGAGCATCTTGAATTTTGGTACGTGTAAATATGTGTTTAGGATGGATAGGTCTAAAATAGGCCTCCAATCTTTGTCCTTCCTTGGTACCAGGAATAGTCTGGAATAAAAACCTTGACCTTGTTTTTTTCCAGGTACCTCTTGAATAGCTTTCATGTCCATGAGAGCTGAAATTTGTTTTTGTGCCTCTGCCCTTTGATTTTGTGGCAGGTTTGGCATGCCTCTCATTTTTGGAAGGGTGTGAAGGTGGAATCTGTAGCCTCTGTCTATAATGTCCAGGATCCATTTGTCTTTTGTGACAATATGCCAATTTTTTGAGAATAATGCCAGTTTTCCGCCTAAAGGTGCTGCCATTAAAGCTTTGCTGGGCAGGCAAAGGGGAAAGTCATTGTGTTTGCTTTCTGAATGACTGTGATCTATCTTCTCTACCTCTTGGGGTTGGTGCTTGCCATTGTCTGGCTCTGAATGATCCTTGAGATTGCCCTCTACCCCTCGGGTGCCTGTATCTGCCTCTTTGAGGTCTGTCCGTGGCTGGAAAGGACCAATTTTTTGAAGGCCAGTTTCTGCTGAAATGTGGAGGTTGTACCTGCAGGAAATCTTTCACTGTTTGCATTGATCTTGCCTTTTCCTCCATTTTCTTTAGTACCTCCTCAGCTTTAACACCAAACAATACATCTTTTTGAAGAGGTGCATCTAGTAATTTAGCTTTGACGTGATCTGGTAAGGTTTGCTCTTTGAGCCAAGCATGTCTACGTATGACAGACCCTGTAACAGCAGCTCTACATGAGGCCTCTAAAGCATCAAAACCACACTGCAAGGTATGTTTACCCACTTGCTCTGCATTATGCAACAAATTCTGCAACTCCTTTAAATCTGGTTGCTCAGGTTGTGTCATTTTGCTTTTCAACTGAGATAACAAAAACTGTTGATACTTTAACATATGGAACTGACAGTTTAATGCCCTCATGGTTAAAGTGGCCGAGGTGTACACCTTTTCCCCCCACCTTTCTAAAGCTCTGGAATCTCTCTCTGAAGGTAATGGGTTTTTAGCAGTAGAGGCCTTAATTCCCTTGGGACCCTGTGAAATAGTTTCTGGGTCAGCAGTATGGCTTTTGTATAGGAACTGGTGTGAATCAGGAACCCGGTAATACCTGTCAGGTTTAACAGGAGCTGGAGGTAAAGAATCTGGGTTGAGGCTGGCTTCTGTGTACACATCATCTAATATATCTAAGACAGGAGGGCTAGCCAGAGGCCTGTGCTGGGGGAGCAAGAGAAAATTCCTGAGCCTTTCTTTGAATTTGAGTAATCTTGGCCTTCCCAGTGAAAGTGTTCCCTCAAGGTATGTAGGGTTTCCCCAAAAGAATAGTCCTCGGGGGGGGGGACCGAGGGAATAGACTCCTCTGCATCAGAGTCTTCAAAAGGAGAATATGTATATTCCTGGTCCTCAGAATGTTCTGAGGTAATAGAGGCTTGATCTGAGGAAGGGTAGTCTTCCTCCAATCTGGGCCTTTTGTCCGAGGGGGGTTGAGAACCCCTGATAAGAGTAATCAAATCCTCAGCCATTTTGAGCATCTGTTTTTTAGGCATGGGGCCTTGAGAGGGGGTCTGTGGTCCTTGTTTTTTAGTTTTCATGGCTGCTTTAGATTTTGTGAAAGCCTTAATGGAGAAGGAGGAAGGCCTGAAGACACCTTGAGAAATGGTAGGCCTGTCTAAACTCTGAGTTTCCCCGCCAAGAGTGGCGTCGGTATCTGTAGTCGGAATGGGGGCCGAGGAGCCTCCGACCTCGGGCACAGAAGACACTGGTAATGAAGCACCATCGGTACTCAGGGGCTGCGTAGGTGCCTCGCTGAGAACCGGAGAACTGGTAGTCGGCCTTAGCGTGGTGTCAGTAGAAGTCGCGGACCTCGTATGTCGGTCCTTATCTTTGCGTCTTTTACTCAAAACTGGAGTCGGAGTATCCGACGACATAACATAATTAAATTTTTTACCAAAATAGTGGTGGGTGAACTCCACCCGACGCTTAATAGTGCGTTTGTTGAATCTAGCACAAAAACGGCAGGCCGAGACGTTGTGGTCTGGGCCTAAGCAAGGAATACAGAAAGAATGGAAATCCTTATGCAGTATTTGCTTCCCACATGAAATGCAGTTATTAACTTTGTCTGACATCGGTCTGAGGCAAGAAAAGTTTCCCCAATGGGGTACTTAGCTTTCAAGAAGACTTCGGCTGAAATATTTTCGTAAATCTCAGGAGCTGGCCGACTGGCACTTGCGAACTGCTTCTGCTTCGGGCACCGCACGGCAAGAAAGACTGAAGAAGATGGCGTCGGCTGGCTCTTTTATACTCCTGCCGCACTGACGTCAGGGAAGAAGCGACGACAACCGACGCCGGACCTAGACTTTGGAATTCGGCCGACCAAGGACCCGCCTGACGGCAGGATAACCCATCTGTTATGACTGCAGCTGTATGCACGATGAACATCATATATATTTTTTATACATATATGTACATAGTCCACGACAGGGACTATTCAGTGGTGAAACCTTGCCTGTAGATGATTGTCACTGTTGAAGTGACACCCTGACCCCATGTCCAAAATGGGAAAAGGGGTTGTGGATGGATAGATGGATGGATGGATGGATGGATGGATGGATGGATGGATGGATGGATGGATGGCAATAGGTACATAGCGTTATGTGTCAAAAGTTTAGAATACAATTTTAGTATGAATAAAGTGCAAACACAGTGACAGGAAACAGAATAATCAATATGAACACAGGCAATGAAGACAAAAAAGAAAGAAAGAAAATAAAATAGTGGAGAATACAAATTTTACATGGTAACTGCAGTACTAGAAGTCAGCATTATGGTGGTTGGAGGTGTTATAACTGTTTTGACTATGTAGCTCTAGAGTTAGATATATATTTCCTGTGAAGGTGGTCTGCTAGTAGAGACCTGAATGTATGTTTGTTTCATGTGCTCTTTATCATAAGTGTGAGCATGTTCCAGAGCATGTTAATACAGACTTGAAATTTTAAATCTCCATGCTTGTTGACAAATTTAGTAGTGATAACAAAATGGAATGCAGATTCTCTGAAATCTAATTGGGGGTGAGGCTGTGTTTATAGTACCAGTTAAAGATGAGCAATTTGGGTTGTATAGTAACTTAAGTGAAGCAAAGCTTGAATGCTGATATAGTCTGAATTTGCAGCAACCAAGATTATAAAATGGAGAAACGGTGATGAGTATGACTTTATGACCTGCAGCAAAATTGACTTCTCATTTTTAATACATGTTCTAGTCTTAGCAGTAGTGCAGATACAAGTTTGTCAGGAGGTAAGAAGAGTACACACAGGATGGCAGAAGATATGATTTGCATCCTGTGTATCCAGGAGACAAGGTGGAAGGGGCTTGGGATTCAGATTCTACTACTCAGGAGGACAGGCTAGAAATGGTGCGGGAATTATGGTGAGGGAGAGGCTTCAGATGACATTGAGGAATGTCATCAGGAATAGTGAGAGACTCATGGCAACCAGACTCCAGTGTAATGATAGAGCAGTATTCATAATCTCAGCCTACGTACCTACTAGATAAAGCAGGACAACAGGATCTGGTGTTGATAATGGGTGACCTGAATGCACATATCGGGACAGACAGAACAAGACATGAGGACTGTCTGGTCCACTTTACACTACTGTCTGGCAAATGGCTTGATGGTAGCCAGCACATGGTTCAGAAAGAGAAACAGTCACAAGATCATCTATGGCCAATTTGCAACACAAAAGTCTTCCTCCTAGTAAAGAAAGGGCACTGGCATAGAATCAGCGATTGCAAAGTCATACTCAATTAAACATTTGGCTCACAACATCAACCACTGGTTGCCAAAACAGAGACTAGGCTGATGACCTGGAAGCTGACTGGAGAGGAAGCACAACAGTTCAAGAAATTACTTAGGGTTCTAGCACCTCAAGAAGAAGAAGAAATAGCTGGAGTTGAAGAAGTATGGCATCACTTCAAAACAGTATGAGAAAGGGCTACACAACAGATATGCGGGCAAGCCTGGTATGCAAATAAGGTACATAAGAAAAGCTGGTTGTGGAATACAGAAGTCCAGGAAGTCATCAAAAGAAATAAGAAGTGCAGGAAAAGTGGGAGATAGAAAAGACAGACGAGGCTAGGAAGGAATACTGGTTGTCTAACAAAGATGCTAAGAGAGGAGTTGCAGTAGCAAACAACAAGGCATCACAGGAACTCTAACAACTTCTGGAAAGGCACTCAGTGGATGGCACAAAGAAACTTTATCAGGTTGCAAGGCAAAGATAGAAAGATAAAGAAGATAGTCAGATACCCCTTATGATGGTCCCCATACTGGACCTGTAATCAAGGAGCCTGAATCCTCACTGCAGACACTGGAGAGGGACGTGCACTTGGAATACAAATGGATATACTCAGTATTTCCAGATGCAGACCTCACTTCATCAAGCACATGCAGACCTCTCTGCATCAAGCACAATTTCCCTTAAGAGCACACAGGACACATACTCAGCTTGGGGTCTGGGTGTCTCTATCTGCCTCTCCCCACGTCCCCAGTAAGGCTCCCCACTGGCACTGTGAAACCAGTGCTTTGTGTCGCTGCCCCAAGTAGCTGACATACACACTCTTTGAGACTGAATTTTCACACACACACACACACACACACACACACACACACACACACACACACACACACACACACACAAACACACACACACACACGCACACACACACACACAGAAACACACACACACCTGGGAAAGGCTGGCACAGATTACTCAGTCTACCAACTTTGACCAGAGTATAAGGCAGATACACTGCCTCCAGTCAGTTACTATAAGGCTCTTAAAAGTATATCCAGTTATGCTGAGTGAAGTTAATATTAATACAAATGGCAATGTTGACCAAACAGCAAGGCTTTCAGAAGTGACTAGAGTTATCACCAAATAAATATGTGCAAATACTCTCAAAGCTTAAATATTTTCTAAAAAGGACCAGTCACAATGAAAAGTTTAAATATATTTAATAATAAATAATAAAAAACAAGAAAATACTATATATATTTACAGTAAATCACAGAGTTTAAACAACAGGAAATATTGAAAATAACATTGATGGACAGACTCATACAAATAAAGAAAAACAATCTCTAAACTAAACTTCACTATATTCCTGACTGAATCTAGGAGAATTGCTATTCCCTAATAACGTACTTGACAGAGCAAGGCACAATGAAATATGTGCACATTCTTTCTAATCAAGTTCCCCAAAACAGAATACTCCATACTCAGAGAGTACTCCCTGTAAAATATAATATCCAAGATGGCTTGCAGAATGACCTCATCTGGTCACCTGACTCTAGGGTCTCACGGTATCCCTCTTTGAAGCTGAGACAGAAATTTAGCATAGACAGCTACAATGCACATTTAAATGTTTATGACAGTGCATGGGGCTTCCCTTCTTTTTTTACTGAGCTAATGAACAAAGGCTTGTTCCAGACCCTTCCCCATCTCTGGTCCTATTTAGCACTGTGAGGTGTCATTCTAATGGTTTAATAGCTCATTTACATTTCTGTTATTTTTCTTAAAGTAAGCTAGCTGGTTAATCCCTGCTGTCCCAGTATCCTCTATTAAAACATATATATTTAATTCAGTTACAATAATACATATACATTTATTTTCATCATAGCAGGGTGCACTTTTGATGCATTTTAACACAAGCACACCTCACAAATACATTTTCAGCACAAACACTTGCACAAATCAGTTTGATATAAAAATGAAATATAATCATTGACAAAATTCCAGTTAGCTGTGTTGGCACAAGTCATACATCCACTGACCTACTCCTCCTGGCATGTCTGGCAGCACCCCCATCATCACACCCTTCATAAGAGATACCAGCAACAACCTGCTTACCAGTCCACAGGACATCAAAGGTAGATGGAAGGAGTACTTCCACCAGTTTCTGAATGAAGAAAACCCCACAGAAGCTGTACCACCCCAGACACAGCCTACAGTGAGAGAAAAGGAGGAGCGTACCCTAGAAAATGAAGAACAGCACTAAGGAAAATAAAGTCATGGAAAGCAGCAGGCTCAGTTGAGGTCACAGAATTTATGATCAAGATGTTGGGTGAGAGAGGAGAAAAATGGATCCTGAGGGTACTCATAGCAGTACGTAGAGAAAGACGTATCCCAGATGATTGGAGAATAAGCATACAAGTGTTCAAGAATAAAGGGGACATTCACAACTGTGGACAGCACAGAGGTCTTATACTCCTGTCACACTGCATAAAAGTTCTGGAGAGGGTAATTGATAAATGAATACTGAGTAGTAGAAAGTGATATGGGAAATGAGCAGTTGGATTCATCAGGATGCAGCACAACTGACCCGATGTTTGCAGTGAGACAGATACTTGAGAACAAGCTAAAAAGGTGGAAAAAGTCCAACTGGGCATTCCTAGACTCTGACAAGACAAAATCTCAAGAAAGCTGATTTGGACAGTCCTGTGGTGGTTCGGTGTCCCAGAAACACTGACAGAATTAGTGCAAGCTATGTACGAGAACTCAGTGAGTCAAATACGACCAGTGTCCAGTCTTACAGAGGGTTTCCAGTGAGAATGGGTGTGCATCAGAGTTTAGCACACTGCTGTTCATACTAGTGATGGACTACATTAGCAAACAGGTCGGAGGGTACAGATCAACAAAGTTTCTGTATGCAGATGTGGCATTACAGGCAGACTGTGCAAGAACTTCAGCAGTGGGTGGGGAAATGGAATGTAAAACTGAAGGCACATGGGATGAAACTGAGTGCAGATAAGACAGATGTAATGGTAGCAAATGGGGTAAATCAGGAGAAGCTGAAAATTAAGACACAATGGAAAACAGTGGAACAGGATAACAGCTTCAAGTATCTGGGAGTTGTGGTTGAGGAGAAGAGAAATCTGAATGAGGAGGTCAAAGCTAGAATCAGAGGGGCTGCAGCCAACTGGCACAGAGTGTCAGGGGTAGTGTATGACAGATGAATGCCAACTAACCTAAAAAGTAAGGTATATGAAATGGTGTGACCAGTTCTGCTGTATGGTACAGAAACCTGGGCAGTAAAGGCAGAACAGCTGAGGAAGCTAGAGGTGATGGAGATGAAGTGCCTGAGATTGGTAGTAGGATGCACACTGTCAGACAGATTAAGAAATGAGGGTAAAAGAGCAGAATCCAAAGTAACTTCACTTACAGAAAAGGTCAAAAATAACAGAGTACAGTGGTTCTAGTACATGTGCAGGAAAGCAGAAGGCAATCTGGTGAAGATTTGGGACAAACAGGAGGAAGGCAAGAGAAAATGAGGGTGTCAAGCAAAGAGGTGGGTGGATTGTGTGAGAGAAGACATGCGACAGTCAGGCATGAGTGTTGAAGAAGGTAGAAGAATGATATTGAATAGGGAGAGAGGGTGACAAGTGACACAACACCCTGACCCCATGTAAAAAATGAGAAAATGGGGTTGAAGACGATGATGATTGTTGTATTTTAATGGACTGTCTCAAGACTGTCATGTACTTTTAAATAGAGAACTTTTCTTTCAGTTTAAATATAATGATAACTAACTGAAAACATATTTTCTATGGAAAATTTTTGTTTATCTTTCCTTGGCTGGACTGGCATAGTGTTTAAATGTGTTTTTTACTCCATTTTTTGGTCAAAGTAACTTTTGTGGACTGGTAGTTTTACCAGCACTTGCTGCTTGTCTTACCAGGGAAAGAAGTACCATTTTCAGATTGACCATGGAGCAGACTTCTGGTCCCATGATCAGTCCTTCTACCAGCCACAAAAAGAAAAAGTTAAGGAAACAGCCTTTGTCACCACAGCAGGCCAGCAATTTGTCTCAGCTGCAAGTGGTTGTCTCTGCTGTGACCACTGGTTGCACCATGGACCACTTGTCTTTTACCCCAGATCCCACTGGTGTATCACCTACAGCCACTGACTGGAAGTTAGCCATGCCTTTTGTGGCTGTTGGAGTCCCCTCAGTGGGTATGGAAGAGCCACTCTTGTCAGGCCTGGGGATTTCCCTGTTGTGCCAGAATGCTGTGTATATTCTTGGGGAAGCAGTTGCTGCCATTAATAACACAGTTGGCCCCATTTTTCCTGTCAAAAAGAAACAAGAAAACAAAGTATGTATCTACTCCTCAAATTTCTTTAGACAGGAGTAGTTCAGGGTTTAATTAAGGCTATTGATTCTTCTTGTAAAGTCATTTCTGGTAAAAGAAAGAGGGATTTCCCTTTTCCTGAAGAGATTGAAGATTCTGAATCTGACTAGGAAGATGCAAGGACAGATTCAGTTTTTTCTTCAGATTTCCCATTCAGACTCAGAGGAGATTTCGGTCTGGCTCAGGATTTCATTAAGGTTATTGATTCTTCTGTAAAGTAGTTTTTGGCAAAAGAAAGGGATTTCTCTTTTCCTGAATAGATTTGAAATTCTGAATCTGATCAGAAAGATAGGCATAGTTTCATTTTTTCTTCAGATTTACGATTCAGACTCAGAGGAGATTTCAGTTTCTGATTCTCTCTGAGGAGGTTTCTTTTTCTCTGAGACTATTTCTAGAATTTGCCAGTGTTTTCACTGGGAGAACACAGGTTTCTCACTCTCTCATAAAATACTACGAGTTAGTACAGAATGATTTTCCAGAACCTACACACTTTTTTCCTGTTCTGTCATCTTTAGAGGATGTGTGTGTTACTGCCTGATATTTCCATCTTAGTCAGCTAGCTGCCCTTAAAAATGCTGATAGGATGTATAAAATTCCTTAGTCTTTCAAATTTTTATACGTTATTCCCAAACCTGACCTAGCAGCTATTGCCTCAGATAATCCTTCTGCTGCTAAGCATTTAGTTCATTCCAATCCTATTCTTTCTGATAAGGATGGGAAATTGTTGATAGCTATGGCAGAAAGCGCGTACTTCTGTAAATTTGGTTTTCAGAATTTTGAATTGTCAGGTTCATAGGTTAAAGTTTGCTCTGACAAATTCTGAAAGTGTGAGAAATGTGTTATCTGCAGTTTCTTCTTGTGAGAAAAAAAATCTGTTTTAAATAACTTAGTTTTTTTTCTTTTTTACAGGTCACTAATTGTTTGCAGTGCTAGTATGACTCAGTTGATACTTCTTCCAGGGCTATGGCCACTGGTACTGTCTCTAACCTCCGAAAACCAAGGACAGTCCAATATGTCTGAATGACTATTCAAGAGACCATGTGATCCACTCTCCATAAAGTCTTAATCTACATTTTCTCTTTGGAAGCAGATTGCTTCAGACAAATGGTTTCTGAATTTCATTCATCAAGGTTAGAGATGGTGGTGGGAGGAAATTTCTCCTTTCCTGGAGGTCATTCCTCTTCCAGCAGATTAGACTGTTTTGTTTCACCTGTTCATCATCCTATGCTGTCCTAAGGACTGATAGAACCAGTTTCTCCTTCCCAAGTAGAGAAGGATTTTTATTCAAGAATGTTCCTAGTGCCAAAGGGAAAAAAATCCTAGGAGACAAGTTCTGGATTTTTCTTTCTTAAATCTGTTTGTGATAGTGCCCTAATTCAAAATGATGTCACTTCACAACCTGTTACCTCCTTCTCCTCCTCTTTCAAGTTTTCTGGTAACACTAGACTTCTAAGATGCTTATCAACACATCCCTAGTCATCCAGACTTCAGATATTTCTTAAGGTTTTGTATGTCTGGATTATATTATCAGTTCTCTGTCTTAAGCTTTGGACTTTCCACTGCACCAGGAGTGTTCACAAAGTGTCTAGCTCCAGTTATAGCTCATTGCAAGCTATTAGGTTATCTACATGTTTCTATATTTAGACAACTTGCTTATCTTTGTAGAGTCTTTTTCAAAGTGTCAGGAATCTCCCTCTTGAGTGAGAGATCTGTTACACATGCTGAGATTCCAAGAGAACAGTCAAAAGTTTTTTCTGGACTCTCTCATACGGGATTGTGCTCCTTTGATGTCAACTTGACACCTCAGTTCAAAGAGATTTTCTTCCACAAGAAAGTGGATCCTTATTTAGATCTTTCTAAAGTTTTCCACTCAGGTTTCAGTCACTGCAAGGGAATACCTCAGGAATTTGGGTTTCACAGCATCTGTGATTCTTACGATATCCTTGGCAAGACTCCACATGAGAAAGATACAGTGACATCTGAAATCTCTTTAGCCTCAGCATCAACACCCTTTATCTTTTTAAATCCCAGTGCTAGGGTTTCCCAAAAGGGAATTTTTGTGGTGGAGGCAACAGATATTCTTAAATCCAAGTCCCCCCTTCACCCTCCATGCTCCAAAGCAGTCAGTCACCACAGATGCTTAGGACTTTGCTTGGGGAGCAATTTCAGGAGGGATAGAACTGCAGGGGTCTGGGACACCAAGAACAGATGCAAACACATAAATATCTAGGAGATGCTTGCCTGTTCAAGACACTCAACTCTCTAAATCATCTTTGGCTTCTGAGACCTGTTCAAAGTGGTTTCAGACAATATCACAGTCATGCGGTACATCAACAAGCAAGAGACAACCAGGTTGTACCCTTTTTGCAGACTAGCTATGTTAGCTTGGGATATAGCTTCACAGCACAGCCCCATTCTCCAGGCATCCTATATTCCATCATGGCAAAGTTGTGTGGCAGATAAGCTGAAGAGGACCATGGCAGACCCTCACGAATTGAAACTAGATCATGGGCTCCTCCAAGATTTCATCCATCTGTGGGAAGTTCCTTAAGTAGACCTTTTTGCCTCCTCTTTGAACAATCAACTGAGAAGATTCTGTTCCAGGACTCTATGGAAGAAGGCCTGGAAGACAGATGCCTTTTCTTTTCTTTGGACAATAATGTTCCTGCATTCTTTTCCACCCTTTCCACTAATATTCAGAGCACTGCTTAAGATTCAGAATGAATCTCCCTAAGATCATTGTGGTGACTCCTTTCTAGCCTAGGCAAATGTGGTTCTCCCATCTTTTGGAAATGGCCAGGTCAGTTACCACAAGCTTCCTCAAAGGCTGGATCTACTCCTAACATAACAGGCATGTTTGATACTCTCCAACAATCACTCCAACAATCATTTTCAATTGCCTGCCTGGATGATAAGGTATTAATTCCTTTAAGGCATCTATTTACTGAGGATGTACAACTGGTACTGATGGAGGCAAGAAAGCCTGCAACTAGAAAATCATATAGTAACAAATGGAAAAAGTTTTCTAGCTACTGCCAACAACATAACCAGCACCCATTCAGAGATAATTGTTCTCTGGTTTTACAATATTTGTCTGAGTTACTATCCTATGGCCTTTCTTATTTCTCAATCAAGGTTCATTTATCAGCCATTTTAGACTGTCTGCCCATAGATCTGCCTCTTTCTATGCAGTCTCATGTCAAAATGTTCTTGAAAGGAGTTTTGAGTAAGTGGTCATCAAGTAAACTGGTGGTCCCTCATTGGGAATCTTAATTTTGTGTTAAAGAAGTTAACACATGCTCTGCTTGAACCAGCTAATCTGGCTGACTTGTGGCTCCTAACATAGAAAACAGTTTTACTGATTTCTCTGACCTCTACAAGAGGGTTATCTGAGTTGTAGATGTTATGGTGAGTCAATCCTACCTCATTTTGCATAAGAACAGTGTTTCTTTGAGAAATACTCTATCTTTTATGTCTAAAGTGGTATCCAAATTTACTTCAAGCCAAACTATTCATCTCCCTGTTTTTTTTCCCTGTATCTAAAACTGAGGGAGAAAGGATACTCCATATCTTGGATGTGCACACACAATTCAAGTACTGTCTTGACAGAAGTATATCTTTCAGATGTTCAGAAAAATTCTTTTATATCTTGTGAAGATAAGAAGAAGGGGCAATCTGTGTCAAAACAGACTATTTCCAAATGGTTGTCTAAGGCTATTACCTTTTTGTATACTCACCACAACAAATATATTCTAGATAGGGTCAGGCACTCTGTGCCAGGCCCTTGGCTTCTTCTATAGCTTTTTGGAAAGGGTTGGATACTAGAAATATTCTAGAAGCTGCTACTTGGTTCTCTATACATACTTTTGCAAAGTACTATTATAAGCTTGATTCCTTTGCTATGTCCAGATCAAGCTTTGCTAGGACGATTATCCAGGGACTCCAGGACTCTTCTCCTTCCACCTCCCAAATGTAGTTAGTTATGGAAATCTACTCATATAGCTAAAGCTACTGCGGCAGTGATCAATATGATGAACATAGTACAGTTGTATAAGTTGAACTTACCATAACAGTAGATGTTTGAATGATCACTGCTGCAGTAGCTCCTCCCTCCACCCCCTTGTTTTCTGGTGTGTTTTTATGCTAAAGTGTGGACTTTTATGTTTTATTGTTCCTAGCATAGTGTTTTCAGATATCAGCCTCCTTTTTTCTGCTGACAGAAAAGCTCTAAGGGGCTTCATGCCCATACTTGTCTTTTAGTCAGCTCAAGCTGCTTGACAGTTTGGGCACATGGAAGGTGCTCTGAAACTTTGTAAGCTGGCCGGCCATTATATCTTTGGCAGGATATAACCCATATAGCTAAAGCTACTGCAACAGTGATCATTCAGACCTCTACTGTTATGGTAAATTCAACTTGCACAGCTTTACTTCCTACGTGAATATAATCAATGAAATCAGGAAGGGTCATGTTCATTCCATGAATAAGCCTAAAACTACAATGAGTAGTAAAAATTAGACTGTGTATTAGAAGTTGCTAATGTAGTTGCTGATGCATGCAGTTTCCCTGAAGTTTGAAAATGGGGGATTAAGACAATAGGGTGATAGTTTCTAAGTGAATTCAAATGTTTACTATTATGAAAACAAAAAAGTGATTTTTCCAGCAGGGCAGAACTTTACTCTCCATGGTGATTCTGTTTTTGACAACTTAGCAGAGAAGGTGATGGAATGAGCTGAGATGTTCATTAATTCAGGTGGAATGTTGTTTAGTACTGAAGGTCCAATATTATATTTACTGATCAGTTTACAACTTGGAGGAAGTGTATTCTTTCTGAATAGTGAAATAATCCCAAGTGTAAACTTGGACTATGACTGAACAAGAAATTGATAGTTTGGTGACAGCTTTTATAGTCATGAAAGTGATTTACAGATTTGTCAGCTATTGTTGCATCATCTAGTTGTGTGAAGGGGGAATGGCTTTGATATTGGCCAGGGTGTGGAACACCACCAAAAGTGTCCTAAAACATTTATGTGTTGCTTTTGCTGGATAAGAAAGTAAGATTTTGTTGTTGTTTTGTTGTTATTTTAGAAAATAACATTTTTGATTTTACTTTGTGCAGCACAGAACTGGTTGAAATTGTTAGGGAGTCAAATTTTGCAGCAGGTCTTATAGGTAGTCTGTAACAATGACAGTTGTAACTATATTTTATATAATTCAGTAGTATTAAGCCAACAAAGGGAAAAGAACATGTATAGAACAGTGTAACGTTACAACATGACATCAACATTTTGATTTCAGCAATAATCCTCAGTAGAGTAGAATTATATATATATATATATATATATATATATATATATATATATATATATTTATTTCACATTGTGCAAACTTATTTAGAGTAGTTAGAAGGACTTAATTTAAGTAGGATGTGCCCTCATCCAGAAGAATATTATGGAAAGAGGAAGACAGTGTATTTTGTAGAGCTATGTTGCACAGTAATATCACACTTATTATTGTCACCCATCCATCCATCCGTCCATCCATCCATGCATCCATCCACAACACCTTTTTCCCATATTTTCACATGGGTTCAGTGTCTCACTTCAACAGTGGCAATCATCTAGGTCATGTGAGAAAATAAATGTGTGCGTTACTGGTGTTAAAGGGATTCCATATCTCAAAAGTTGGAAGGTGATCACTAATGAAGTCAGAGAACACCTGAGAAGGAAATATTTTAAGTGAGGATATGAGTCTAGTAAGATTTCTTTACCAGAGTTTTTTAGTCCAGGCTGAATGGGAAATAAGTTGTGGAAAACAACAAAGCCAGAATGATGAATTAAGGTATCACTAACACATTTTAATCTGTGATAAATTCTCCAAACTGAGGACCTCAGCGTTGTGATTTAAAGTCAGCCAGTCACATGTCTCTGGGTACTGAGATTTCTTTTTCTTGGGGTTGTGTAGAGCAGGCAAATTTATACTCAATACAGACATAATCCATGAATGCATCTGATTTTTAAGTCATTGAAGTGTATATCATTAAAGAAAAGGGACTGAAAGATAATCAGTTATCCCTGGACACAACGAATAATATAAAAGCCTTACTCAAATGTAAAAAAAAAAGCAATAAACATATGTAAGACACATAGTCATGTACTCTGACTGGAAACATACACTGAGATCAAAACAGCATGGCAGGGTGATTCAAATACAAACTCTACAATGTTATTTCAATGTAGAGTAGTGATGAATGAACATGGCAGTTTGATAGTGAACACCCAATGCTGCTAGGAGCAACTGTCTTATAGCCACATCCAGTATGTACTGTAAGGTTGTGTGTGTGCATGTGTGTGTGTGTGTGTGTGTGTGTGTGTGTGTGTGTGTGTGTGTGTGTGTGTGTGTGTGTGTGTGTGAGTATTAGTCTATGTAACTGTGTATGTGTACCAGAATGTATTTGTATGTCTGTCTGTCAGTCTGCGTGTGTGTATATTTGTGTGTGTTGAACTTGCATCTGTTGACAAGGTCAGAACAGGTACTGAGGGACATGAAAATGAGTTGCTCAAATATTCTTGTATGTCTCTGAATCACTTAGCATCATAGCACTACTACAGCTCAGCATGCCTCTCAATTGTACAGATTTTTGCAGAATGTCCAGATTTTTGCCTCAGATTTTAGGTCTGTTCCTCATGAAAATGTGCTTTTTTGACAAATCACTGGAATAATCTAAGGATTAAAGTCACTAAGCAATGACATGCATTTGAGTTTCAGACTTCATATTATTCAGAAAATACATTGTAACACAGATTATGTTATTATAGAAACTTTCTAAGTTTATAAGAGCAATATTTAAAATATGTCCCTATTTTTGGGCCCCCGCCTCATTATGTCAGGCTTTGTCCAGATTTCTCGCTCTAAGAGGGTGAGACGTATGCAGCTCACCAGAGAAGCATTGTAGTATTAAAGCAATGACGTTGCTGAATACTGTCCACAGAAACAGTTGCTCTGTACTAATGGTGAGGGTAAGGTAAAGGTTTCCACTACAGTGTGTAAGAATGGCTTCCTAGTATAAGGAAGGACAATATTCTGAAGCTTTAAGAACAGTAAAATGCTTTAAAGCCCATGGTGTGGAAACAATCATAAATACTAAGTTAAAAGCAAATTTGCAGTTTATCTTTTCACAAAGAGATTTTACACAGAAATTATAAGAGTTTAACAGCTGGCACAAAAAAAGATTAGATGTAAACAACATAATCCTGACTCTTTACAGACTATTGTACCTGTTTTTTTGGCATTTTGATTTATTATTTAATTATATATTTATTTATTTATTGGCATTTGTTTACCGGGAAAGTCCACTAGGCCAAGCAGAGCCCATTTTCAGTGGAGGCCCAGATCACAGGAAGAAAAGCTCCATCAGATTGCACAGGACACCAAAGACAATCATAAGGCTTTTTCAGTTATGTTAGAAACCTGGGATGCAACTCCCAGACTTGTTCTGAGTTGATTCTAAATGACAAAAAATACACTGAACCCACAGACATCGCCAATATCCTGGCAGACAGGTTCAGTGCAAACTTCTCCACCCCCCCCCCAAAAGAGCAAGTATCTATCCCGGCAGCGGGCTGCCTCCCAAACATCTCTGATGCTCAGGTGAAGGCTGCCCTCTCCAAAGCAAAAAACACTGCTTCCATGGGACCAGATGGCGTCCCAGGTTGCGTCCTACATGAACTCCAAGAGGAACTAATCCCAAAAATAAAACAGCTGTACAATCTCAGCCTCACTGCAGGATATGTGCCCACAGAATGGCGTACAGCAACAGTGGTCCCACTCCACAAAGGTGGAGCCTCTACGGACCCTGTAAACTATTGCCCCATAAGTCTGACTAGCTTAGTCTGCAAGGCTATGGAGAGGATCATCATGGAGCTCATAAACAAAAACATTGGGGACCTACAGACACTAGATCCTACCCAATTCGGCTTTGTCAAGGGCAGATCCTGCCTTTTGAACCTGGTTGACTTCTTCAAAACAGTCACCAAAGCCATAGATGAAGGGAAGGTAGTCCACACAGCCTATCTGGACCTTGCAAAGGCATTTGACACAATACCCCACTCGGGCATCATAGATAAGCTATCCAGCTTAAATCTAAACCCCTATGTCACAAGATGGGTCGCAAACTGGCTCAAAGACAGAACCCACAGAGTGAGAGTTGCTGGAGCCATGTCCGACTCGAAACTGGGCACAAGTGGCATCCCACAGGGTTCTGTCCTGGGACCACTCTTGTTCGGTATATACTTTTCCGAGTTACAGGCAAACGTGGGAGGACTATGGCTCACCAAGTTCGCAGACGACTGCAAACTGGGCGCCATAATCAACTCTCCAGCTGACACAAACATCCTTCAAAAAGGTCTCACAGAGACAGATAACTGGTGCCAGCGCCATGGTTTAAAGCTAAATGCCAAAAAATGTATAGTCATATCCTTTGGCAAAAACAATGTCCCCACAAATTACCACATAGGCAGAAACCCATTAAGTACAGAGAAAGTTATTAGGGACCTGGGAACCCAAATTGATAACAATCTCTCCTTTGAAAACCACATTGCCAAAGTGGTTAGAAAGACCTTCTACATAGCCCACCTCATCACAAAGGGTTTCACATCTAGATCAAGAGAGCTAATCATGCCCCTTTATTCATCCCTCATCAGGCCCATCATAGAATACAATGCCCCTTTTGGGATGTACCTTACCCGACACCTGCAGCAATTAGAAAGACCCCAAAAGTATCTCACCAAGAGGATCAAGGGTCTCAAGCAGATGCCATATGCTGCTCGGTTAAAAAAACTCCAGCTCTACTCAGTTGCATACCGCCTACTTCGAGGCGATCTATGCCTGACATACAAAGCTATGTCAAATCCAGAATTAATGGACATGCTCCACCTCAGTAAATCTAAATCCCTTAGAGTCACATGCTCGAGGGACTTGAACCTCAGCACAGAAATAAATAGAACTTGCTGGAGGGACAGGTTCATAACCCAGAGGCTCCCTTCGCTCTGGAATAGAATTCCAGTTCATGTGAGGCAGAGCACCTCACTGAATCTCTTCAAGAAGAATCTCGATAGGTGGATGGGGGATTGTAGGTTTGTCCCAGGGATTACTCCTGTGTCACTATTAGACAGAGGCACAGTAAACTAAACCTTAAAAAGGGCACAGTATACTCAAATCAAGGGGTGGCGTAAGCCATACAGAATCGGGCTAAGCTTATTATTGCCCCAGGGCAGATAGCCTAGTATGAACCTATGAACCTATGAACCTAAGAAACAACATTTGGAAATACAAAGCACCATAGAAAACAACATTTAGAGTATACAAAGCACAAAGGGAAAACTTAATACAAAGTACCATAATTAGAATATATAAAAGTGACTAGACAAATTTGAATACAATATAGTACAACTTCTGACTGACACTAGTATAGGTAAATATCAAATGCATAGTAATCATACATTAAAGGCTGAAAGCAGCCTTGTTACAGGAGTTGTCATATATAAGAGGAAAAGTGGGAGGTATAAGAGAGAACTGGTAACATTTTGATAAAGCTTAGAGTAAAAGTGAAGACTGAAAGTAAATAAATTAGAGATAGAGGACAGGAGAGAAAGTAGCTAATACTTAAGAGTGAGCAAGACAGAGTAAGTGAAGTAAGGTAGTGTATTTGAGATAGACAAGCGAAGTATATGAGTTGAAATAGGAGATTTCAAGAATAATAGGAGTGCACTAAAAACTAGGTTATGGAAGGAGGAGGCTTGGTGCAGTTATAAATCCAATTAGAATGTAGGTGAGTGCATAGAGCTGTTTTGAAGGAAACAGTACACTGAGTGGAGCGAACGGTAAGAGGAAGGCTCTTCCAGGTTTTAGCTATAACCTAGGAGTACAGAAGTTGGCCAGCAGGTAGTTTTGGTTTCTGAATTTGAAGAAGGTGCTAGTTTTCTGATCTTAAGGAACCTACTGGAATTAAAGTGGGAAAATAAGGAATTCAGGGCAGAATAATCCTGTGGTTTACTAAGTATTTTGTGTGCGGTAGTAGGTTGGAGATATTAAGATAGGTGGGAAATGTGGACCAGTTTAGAATTTTTAGATGTGTACAGTAATGGGTAGAATGGGTGTGTTTGTTGCAAATTTAGCTATTTTGTTATAATATATTTTTAGTTTACTTTTGGGGGAGGATGGGAGATTGGTTAAAAATGGGGCACCATAGACAAGAGAAGGAAGTAGACAGGTGGAGGCAAGTACTTGATTTGTAGGAAGGGAGAGGAAATTTTTATGTTTATAAAGAAGTCCAAGTCTTTTGTTATGTCTTGTTAATGTTATTGTGCAAGCGTAGGTCACATTTTAAGTTTTTATCAATTATGACACCTTGCAACTTAGTGTGGGTTACTATCTCGATTTTTGTATTGTTCAGTGAGAATATGCTGAATTTAGATTTGTTAATGAGAGCATTTTTTTGGAGTGAATTCAATTAGTTTGGTTTTATTGGGGTTTAACTATAAGTGGTGAATGTGGAGCCATACCTCTATGGCGGTGAATGTAGATTGAGTGATTTGTTGTAACTGTGTTAAATTTTTGGCAGTAGAGACATCTGCAGATTGAACAAGAGACCATTGTTGACATGATAAATGGAGGTTGTTGATGAAAATAGAAGAGGTCCTAATATAGAGCCTTGGGGGACACCAGTGGGGTTGGAAACATATATGGAATATTGCCATTTTACAGCATGTTGTCTGTATGAAAGGTAGCTTTTGAACCAGTTGAGAGAAGGAGTAAATAGTCCAATGTTAGTAAGCTGGGAAAGGAGAAGTGAGAGAGAGATAGTATCAAGGGCTTTAGATAAGTCCAGAAATAGAGTTGAGATGATCTTCCCAGAGTCGCAGGCTTTATTGACTAAGTACATGAAGGATATTAGATGAAGTATTATGGTGAAGTCTAAAACCATGCTGAGTTTGAGAAAAGATATGATTATTGAGAATGAATTGAGGAAGTTGAGTGTGTATACATTTTTCTAATAGTTTAGAGATAGGGGATAGAATAGCTACAGGGCAGAAGCTGGAAATATCTCTAGATGCAACCCCTTTGTGGAGCAGTAGGATGAATTATTTTTTCCAGATATTAGGAACATAGGATTCATGGATGGGCTTATTTATGAGAATGCTAATGAGGTCGGCAATAGCAGCAGTTTTTTAGGTATTCATTAGGTAACCTGTCTGCTGCATTTGAGCAGGGTTTTAGTTTTAGAAGTAATCTTTTTATAGTTGCTACTGGGACAGTAGTGAGTTTGAATTCAGACATGGAATTAGATTAAGCTATATGTTAGTGGGAAAATAAGGGGGCTGGGAGTGAGCATGAATAGTGGGAGTGCTTTGATCAAGTGTACATGTAGTAGAGAGTGAACATTGGGGCTGTGTATGTTGAGAAACAGGAGTATAGCAAGAGATGATAGTTGTGGGAAGAGGTTGAAAGAATTTAGTTGTAATATTAGCTATAGTGCCTATGCTATAGCAGTTGAAGAAGCTTGCCATTTGTTTGGGTGTTTTGTCTGGATGTGAGCAAGGGTTACTTTTTGTGCCAAGGTTTAGGAGAGTATTAATGGTGGCCCAGAATGGTTTAGGGTTATGCTTGTGGTTTTTCTGAAGCTTTAAGTAGTATTCTTTCTTGTCTTTACATACCTGTTTTTTAACCTAATTACAAAGTTGCTTGAAATTTAATAAAACAGAGTTGTTCATGTGTTTTTGCCATTGCTTTCAGTTTTTATCTCTGGTTATCATCTGTTTCTTAGTAGATTTTGTTAACCATGGAGCATGTTTAGTTCTAATTGTTTCAGTTTGGGAAGGTGCAAGGCTGTCTAATATTTTTTAGAAAGGTAGTGTTGAAATAGAGCAGGGCATCATCTAGGGAGAGAGTTTTTAGGTTGTTCCAGTTAATGTTTTTCAGGATATTGTCAAGTGTGGGGGTTGAAGTTGGATAGGTTCCTTACATGTTTGAAGTGTTTTTTTGTGAAAGGGTGGGTAGTTGGAGTAACATAGTAAGGAAGGTGATCACTTACAGACTTAGGAAGGGTACCAGCTGATGAAATTTTTATTTGGTCAGAGACTAGAATCCAGTCTAAAATAGTTCCTTCATTGGTTTTATTATAAAATCTAGTAGGTGTGGAGATAATTGTGCAAAGTGATACAGATTAATATTTGTGGATGGAGTTTTTCACCAATGTTAAACCAGTTAATGTTCACATCTCCAAGTATTATAGTTTCGTTTTTAATTGTGGAGGAAGTACAAGATAATATTTCTTCTAGAATTGGTATGGTATTACCAGGAGGAATATATATAGGACTATGATACAAAGTTTTTTAGAGTTATTTATTTTCAGGAAGGAGACCAGTATTTCAGCATTAGAGAATTGTGGGGATGTGACCATTAAATGGGATTAAGTTAAAAGCATTTGGGAATATGATGGCAATGCTACCTCCTTTTTTTAGTTCTGTCTACTCTAATTATGTTGTAGTTGAGAGGGAGGAATTCAGAGTTACTTATATTAGTTTTAACCAGGTCTCAGTGGTAGCTAAGATGTTGGCTTTATTATGAGCTGGCCAGGCATGCAAGTTATACTTTGTAGGTTTAAGGCGGTTAAGTGTAATCTTTTCAAGCAATTAGTGGGAGTTGTTACAATAATGTGATTAGTGGTAAAGGGACCAGGGTTGGAATGAATGTCCCCACATTCGACTAAAGACAAGAAAATGGATGAATAAAGTTGTAAAAGAGTTGGAAGCTGGGAGCTGATAAAATGCAGTAGAAGGGAAAGGGTAGAGCTAGAATAAGGAGTAGAGAAGTTTGTGGGGAAGATATGTATTTTGGAGTATAGAAGTGAAGTTATATAACAGAGCCTGGGATGTATCATAGAGAAGCTTTTGGAAGGAGCATAGATGAAGGCAGTTACAGATTTGGGTTTAGTGCATGTTAATCTGGAATTAAATGAAGGGGAGTTGTAACAGAAGGGCTAGTAGTAATATGGTATGGGATAAGAAAAGTATGCATGAAATGGAAGGGACCATATGGTAGGTGGGATTGGTGCTAATTGGAAGGAAGTGATATACAGGAAGTAAGTACATTTTATTGCTTTGTTAGAGGTAGGGGTGTGGTTAAGGGGAATAAATGTAGGGTAAGTGGGGGTTGGGAATGGGGTAGGGTAGGGTCGCAGAGTGAACTCAATAAGAACAAGGGTGAATGGAGTGGGACAAACAACAAGGTGGGTCAGGAAAGCTAAAAAATAAAATAAAAAAATCAGCCACCCAGAAAGCAAAGGAAAGTGCAAAGCAGTAATTAGCAGGGCAATACTTTTTAACAATTACTGCTTTAGGAGTGACTTAGACCTATGAGTTAGTGCAAAAACTGACAATTGAAAAAGACAATTCAGAGCAAGCAAAACTGTCTGGGGGTAAAGAGGGGGCCTAAAGGTGCAATATCCTGGTTAGTGTGCACACTCAAACCCCACTAAACAATTTATAAGGAAATATAAGCGTAACATACACTGCAAAAAGTCTGTGCAACTGCAATTATTTATTTAGTTTTATTTGTCTGGTAGGTAGTTCTTTGGATTTGCAGCAATCCTTCTGGTAGATGTGACCAAATTCTGCTCATTATGAATTTGGTAAAAAGGCTATAAGAAAAAAAATAATAATGATGACTGGAAATTAGAGAAAAGCTTAAAGGGGAGTAGGCAGCTATCTAGTAAAGTTAACAATAAGAATTAGCTGTAGAGAAAGAGAAGCAGAGAGTAATATGAGAGATTACACAAGGAGCATGAGTAGGAGAAATAACTAGCAAACAGCAGTCAGTACAATAAGCTAAATCTTGGAAAAGTGTCTAATAGATACAGAGCTAACTAAAAATGCAAAGAATGTTATAGGGAGGTCCAGCGACCAGCATTAGATAACAAATAATAAGCATCGCTATACATATGCAGTAACCATCGTAGCTCTAACTATACAGTTATTAGCACAGCAATTAAATTAACAAAAAACATAGACAAGAAAATAAGTAATTAAGAGCTGCTTCAAAACATTAGCAAATATAGGATGTGAAAGGCCACACAAACTCCAAATGACAAAAACAGCAGCAGTGGGTTCGGGTACAAAAGCTGACACAGTTTATCCAAGAATATATTCAATAAAACATGAAAAGTGTAGTCACATAAAAATCCACAAGGTATAAACAGTATTGCAAGCACTTTTGTCTCTGGTGAATCAGAGACACCAGGTGTGTTTCAGATGCCAGATGAAGAAACTACTATTCACTCTGCCTGTGGCTCAAGAAAGATAAACCAGACTCCTCTGCATGCTTTCTTGAACATATAACACTGTTAGGGAGACCAGATAGGAGTATAATAGCAGAAATTCTTAATACTACCTAAGATTCAGTGGGTGATAGGTCACAGCCCTAAAGGATAATTAGGGAAGTACTAATAGGTATCTGGCAGATGATGCATCCTACTGAGACCAGATATACATTTCTTACCCCAGTGAGCAACCTGCCAGTAGTTTGGACTACCTTTTGATCTCAAAGATGTTGGTATAAAAGGCAGAAAGGCAGAAAAAGTTATTGTGTGAGTCCCCCTTACAGATTATGAGGCCGGTATGCTATAGCTAAAGGAGGTAGACCCCAGGACACCTACAATGTTAAAGATGGACCCATTAATTATGCAGGCTCCAATACAGTAAAGCATCTTAAGGAGAATATGGCTAAGTACATTATGGCAAACCTTCCTGTAGGCCTCTGCCCTTGGTATGGTGGGAGTCTGTCAAAGGAAAACTAACTATTGTTTGAAAATGAGCCAAACCCTGACTAATAGCCTTTTGCAAATAGGCTAAAGCACAGTTATTAGCTAAGTAATATGAGAATGCTAGGGATCTCAAGCATGAAGGGAAGATGGCTTGGTAGTAATGTGAGAGATAGAAATTCAGAGATAGGCTCACTATGTTAAAATATAAACAGATCCAGAGGACACTCAGCGTGGTTAAGAAAGACAGTTATGTTCGGAGGTGGCAGGTTTGAGATCATGAAGAAAAGGGAATAGACCTGGCAAGATCTTAGCCCACAGGTAAAAAATGCATAAGAAACAAACTTTTTCAGGTGTAAGAGCTGGTAGTGGTCAGCATAGGGTAGTCACAGAGTTGGGTATTAATGTAAAATTTAAAAGATTCTGTGAATCACTCTATTCATAGCTGCATGACCACAAAGCAAGAGAGGAAGAGGTATTGGAGTTTCTTAAAGGATTAGGGCTCCCTATGGTACTGGATGTATGGTACTGGTTGTTTATAATACTTAGAGGTGTAAAATATGGCAGCCGAGCTCCTTGCAATAAGATGGGCAGTAACAGTGTTCATTGGCTCTACATGGTTATTGACAGTGCTCTTTGCAATCTGCTGCAGACAGTAGGAACAAAAAAGAAAATTGATTTGGAAGCCTTACATGGGTGTGAGTGAGGTGTGTTTATCTATTTTTGACCTTATTAAAAGGTAGAAATGGGAGTATAGGAAAAAGATGAAAAGGGGAAGCAAGCAAAAGGTGCAACATAAGGTGAACAAGTAAGGAATAAGCAGGATGGAGGTGGGGCAGTTTGTGCTAATATTATTTTATGAGACATGTGCCTATTTTTCAAACATAAAGAGAAGGTAAGTTGGGGAAGGAGGTAAGGGAAGCAATAGGATGATAAGTGGGTTACGGTAGGTAATGAGGAAGACAGGTAAGAGTGACAGAGTGGGTGAGGAAGCACAATAAGGAAAGTGGAACACAGTGGTGATGGAGACATCAAATAGAAGGAAGACAATGGTGAGGAGAAGACTGTACAAACAACAGGAGTAGGCAATGACACAAAAAATGAGCGGATCATAGGATAGCCCCTGTCAACTATTTCCAGTTGTTGATGAATTCTCTAGCTCTAATAATCCCACTAAACAGAAGAGCCCAATCTTTATCTGTATATACACTATATACATACACATACACACATACATATCTATATATATATATATATATATATATATATATATATATATATATGTATGTGTGTGTGTGCATCCTGTTCCCCTTTATAATCTCAAAATACTGAAAGCACGAATTTCAGTATCTCGAAACTATAAAGTCGAACTGCCCACAATCCTGAAACCCACATACACGAAAAAAAAAAATCCCGAACATTCACAAACCATACACCACACAACACGCACACCATTCAACCCACAACACACAACCTACACGATCCTACACTACATCTATGCAGGGGGGCAAGCCCTCCTGCACCCCCCACACCCCCTACTTATATATACCAACTCCGAGATCGCACTGACAGTAATGAAATGCATTACTCACACGCAGACATTCCACACTGCCTCGCACACACACACACACACACACACACACACACACACACACACACACACACACACACACACACACACACACACACACACACACACACACACACACACACACACACACACACACACACACACAAACACATCCAACACTCACACTCATATTTTCACCTCCCTACCCTAACCCACACGCACAACTTACAATAACACTCACATACACCCACTTACCTTCACTTCCGTAAAACATTCTGGCCAAACACTTCCCTGTCCCGTTGCTGCACTGCATAAGTGTGGATTTGAGATATTCGAATTCGCGCTTATACACTTTCGAGATTTTTCATTTTCCCCTTTATGGTCCCGAGATACTGAAATTTGAGCTTTCAGTATTTCAGGATTGTAAAGGGGAACCATGTATCCATATTATGTATGCATATCCACCTTAGTAATGGATGCTAACCCTAACCCTAATGCTGCCCTTTCCCTCATATTAACCCTACACCTTACCTTAATAAATAACTTCCTGTAACACTTCTGCTATTCCTATGAATTTGAGGCTAATGTTATGGGGGATTTTAGTGTGAAGATCAGTAAAGGAAGTACTTTTCCTATCTCGATCTTTTGTATCTTTGATATTTAAGGCATTCAGTGTTCTCTGTGTTTAAACTGTCATTTTTTTAAACTCAGCATTAAGAATGTATAATCATATAGAGAACAATTATATGTAGGTGCATGTGTGTAACAATAGTATATATATATATATATATATATATATATATATATATGGATTCACTTCATAACCTCGAAGTACTGAAATCTCGAATTGCAGTACCTTGAGGCTATAAAGACGAAAATCAACAATATCGAGCCAGCAGAACACTGAAATACACAATCCCGACGCCCATATGAACGAAAGGATGGGGTTACCCACCATATCATAATATCGAAAAAGCGTAGAACACTTTTAATCAGTAACACGCAATCCAACACAACTACTATATGCATATCTGCAACTGTTAAGCAAGCTATCCGGCTCCACAGCACAGTGGATAGGACATAGAATACCTAATGAAATATTAACAAACACAAAGAAAGCGTAGTACGGATACAGTACTATACGATCCAACATTACATGAAGTAAACAGGTTATAGTGCTCACACATTATAAACACATAATACCATGATATTGTACAAATACATGTTACCGTACGTTAGTGATAAAGCACCAGAAATACACGCCAGAACCCCCTAAGAACAACACCAGGATACTGTGTGACACGCTGGCAAATACAGATAATTTACAAATACTAAGACTATGTAGTTTACCGGTTACATTTTCAGTAGCCTAGCAATAGACATAAGGAAGTCTATCTCAGAATATGTGTGCCTGTTACGCAGTATGTTTTCAAACTGGGCATGCCTTTTAACAACGTTACGCCGCTTAGGAGATGGGGCAGCTCTACAAGTCATCCGTACACGCAGTTCCTCAACTCGGTCCTGTTCTCTAGCCAACACAGTCATCAGTATGGAGAGATCACAAGCTTTATGCCCTAGTAGAGACTTTAACCTTCGATGCCATGCTTCCACGTTATTCTGTTTTCGTGGTAGAAATAGCGTGTTCAGCTCATACACATTCCCAAAGGATGGTGGAAACAATGGGGGAAAGCGTGTACATGCTGTGGTTCTAGTACAGAACTTACGCAGTTTCCCTAGCACATACCAGTCTGCAAAGTACTGAATTAAGGGCTTCCCCTCTGCTGGAAACAGATCTTTAATAGCCATGTACCCTGATAAGACATCACTCTCAGGTACAAACGCCAATGCGACTAAACACTTAACATGCAGTTGGAAAGCCATGTTAGTGTTGTATAGGTGTGCTAAGCCTAACTGTTGTACCTTCCTCCAAATGTTCTGACCGAAGTGGAATAGGCATCCCTTGGACATTACACCCTGTAAATTCAGCTGTACACTTCTCTTAGCTGCTATCTCAAAGTCACTTAATATGTATTTCAATTGCAAGTCTAATCCTTCCTTATTTAACAGATTCAACACACAACTCCACATAAAGTTGTATGCTTTTAATGTCTTCTTCGTCATTAGACAAAATACCAAGGGCACACTCTTGTGGAAACCACCATATTGCACTAGGCAGTGAATACTGTATAATTGTCGGCAAATAACCCCCTTATAGAAGTATGTGCCGTCTACTAGCCATATAGTCGCACTGCTGAGATCAACTAGATTCTGCTGTGTGGTAAATACTATTACGCTTATGTCAGTAGCAGAATCACACATTCTTGAAGTAATAAAGGGGCCACTCTTCGTTGGATAGTCACAGACGTCTATATCATTTATGGAGGAAAGTTTATCTTTTCCTACATGTTTCCTGCGTATTCTACCTACATGCTGGATGAGGGCTTTCTGGGTAGGGAGGCTTGGTGTTACATCAGCGGACGTCGACGCTAACACATCATCAACCACAAGACATGGGTTATCGCGGGATACTCTGGATCGTACCCGTATGTCATCACAAACCCTATATTTCTCTACCTCCGTTGGATCTCCACCATGGGAATGTTGTACTGATTTCTGTAGCCTTTCACCGTCTGGAACACTGATGGTAATCGCTCTACCCTTACACTTCATTGTTTGTTTCCATTTGCAACACCAATAGGTCTTTTCATCAGCTACTTTTTCACGATGCATTACAAATCCATCCAACAGTAGCACAACTCTTCCCTTTTGTGAACTTATGGGTCGATACACCGCTCCCAACGTACCTGGGGCATTTTCAGTAATATTACTAGCAGAAGCCATTGTTAGTATTTGTATGTATTGCATACAACTGCCGTTCGACATTTACATTCATTTTATAGCGGTCGACATTTCAAATTTCGCGTTTTTTCTTATTCGACATTGTGCTGTTTTGTCTTTATAGCCTCGAGGTACTGCAATTCGAGATTTCAGTACTTCGAGGTTATGAAGTGAATCCATATATATATATATATATATATATATATATATATCTATATGGGTCTACTTTCTTTGATCGGAATAAGTAACTCGGGAACAAAACAGTACCTTGGGTACAGCTCAGAGATACTGTCGACTCTGTTTATTTACTGATAACAAGTAAACCTACAGGGAAATAATCAGTGCACAATACTGTACTAGCAAGTGTTACACTTACCCTGCAACCCTTAGCCTGGGGTTTAAACATTCATCACTTCTGTAGCTCCTCCCCAACCAAGCTATCATATACTACCTACACTAGGCGCCATTTTTAAATGGGCGACCTGAATCAATGTGTCCACCCAGTAAGTTTTACTGCTCAATCTATTTATCTTCATAGAGTCTGAAACTACAATTATTTGTATTTGCAAATTATGTGCTCCATGTTTGAATGACTGTGCACATGTTGTCACATATTGTTTTTTTGCTTTTACTCGGATCGACACTGCAACAGCTGTTTTTGTGCTCTGTGTTTGTCCTGCCCTTCATAATTAGTGCCTAGCCAATGCATGGTCAAACTGTTCGTTATTTGTATTCTTTTAGCTGTAACTCTTAGCGTTTTTAGCCTAATGTTCATTATTTAACTGCTCTGTACTGCCGTAATTGTAGCTGATATTATAAATACTGCAGCCACAATAACACAGCTTAGTAAGCCATTTAAAGCTAATGTTGAGCATTAGAGCAGGTTTTTCATCTGTTTATTTAATAGAAATATCAAGACCGCTAGTATAGAGTTATAACTATAACCATGATGTGCGTTCACAACTGTAGCTGCTGTTGATTTAATCTGCTGTAACAAAAAACACTTAGAGCTTAAAGCGAGGTTCTGTATTAGCCCCTACATGATAAATCAGCATTGCCTTAAGCATTGTAGATTTGTGACCTCATGTTTGCTATTTTTCCTGTTTATTAACCCTATTTTTCTCCCACACCTGCCCTAAAATTCATATAGCTTAATTCTATCCCCTTTTTCTCCCTCACAGTTTCCCCTTCAAGTACTTGGTTTTCCTGTGCTCATGCCCACCAAGAAATAAGCAACTTGGGAACAAAACAATACCTCATGTACAGATCAGAGATACTGTCAACTGCTGTTTATTTACTGATAACAAGTAAACCTACAGGGAAACAGTGTATGTGGAAACTTTTCCTTTGTACAACTAGGGGTAGCACACACTCCATCAGGCCAATGCTGAGCCCTCCCTGAACTCTCTCTAACTACCCCCCACCCATCACTCTTCCTGCCTTCCAGCTTCAAACTTTCCTGCTAAATTCTAACAGTATTTGACTATAAACTATAAAAATAATCAGTGCACAATACTGTACTAGTGAGTGTTACACTTACCCTGCAATCCTTAGCCTGAGGTTTAAGCCCTGTTCCGTTCGCTTCACTGACTATGCTCCCCTCCCTGCCCCCAAATTCTACCCGCCTCCACTACATCTGCATTTATTCTAAAACTGTAAACCACTCCCATACTTAGTCGACCAATCAAACCATACCTCCCCAATTTCTCCACACCTCTACCCCACCTGCCTTCTGATAACACACCCTAACCAAATGCAACCATGCCACTAGCTAACGCAGTTCTAATCCTCACCTGCACTATTCTGTCCTACATTACATCATACCATGGCACCACAGTCATAAGCCCCCAACTACTTTCACTGTACATTCTCATCAACCCCCCTCAAACATCCGCTGCATAATTTCACTACTCATACCACAAAGTGCCTCCTCTCAGCACAACTACACAACTATCAAACTCCCATCTCTTATCAACACAAACTATCCATAAAGTATGACAAGTTTTTTACTGCATAAATAAAACATATTCTCAGCACTCTCTCCAAACTTTCTCTCAGTGGAGACGTGCACCCCAACCCTGGCCTCAAACTCAGCAATCTATCGACAAATCCCCCTCCAATAAACTTCCCCACCACCCAAATCACAAGCAACAGAAAGCCAAATGAACTCCTCATAATGTCCCTTAACATTAGAAGTATCTGTAACAAACTCCAGGACCTCCAAGCCTACCTAAACCTGTACTCCCCTGACATCCTTATACTAACTGAAACCTGGCTGAAACCTCACATCATAAGTGAAGAAATACTCCCACCTGGAGATAACATCCTCCACAAGGGCAGACTATCCAGGAAAGGAGGAGGTGTGGCACTATTGTACAAACACCACCTCAATATCCAAATTCTTACCAATTCCACTCCCCAGTTTGACAAGGAAGAAATTCTTTACACCACTGTCAAATTAAACCCCAAGAAAACAATCAACATTATAGGATGCTATTTCCCACCAGGCCAAAATATACCTCCTATTGAAAACTTCCTAAACTGGGCAAATTTCTCCCTACCCCAAGAAACTGCCATCCTCGGGGACTTTAACATCAATTGGCTATCCTGCAATACCAACCACCCAGCCCTCCACCTAAATCTCCATGGTTTCTCACAGCTAATACAATCCCCTACAAGGATCAAAAACAACACTAATAATCACACCATTCTTAACTGGATCTTAGTAAACAAAGAGCCTCACTCTTATCTGGCAGGCTGTCTACCTGACTCCCTCAGTGACCATTCCCCAACTTTCCTACTAAGACATCACATAAATAATAGTAAACCCATTATTTACAGTCCTGTTCACAACAAAGCTAATTTCAACCCCAACTCCTTTACCTCCTACCTTCAAAATATTAACTGGGCACCTCTAAAGTACATCCACCTAGATGAAGCAGTTCACTTCTTTAACAGAACATTCCTCAACATCCTTAACTCCCATGCTCCCCTAAGAAACACCAAAATCAGAACTAAAAGCTTCCCCTGGCTACAAAAAACAACCATGGGCCTTATGAAAACCAGGGATAGAACATGGGAATGCTGGCGCAAAACTAAAAACTCTTCAGATAGCCAACTCTTCCTTGAACTATTAAAAAAAGGTCAAAAAGCAAATAAAAGCAGACAAAGCCCTCTTCTATCAGACATCCCTAAACTCTTGCCAAAGTAACCCCAAGCAATTATGGTCCACAATTAACTCTATCCTCTGTCCAGGAAAAGTAAACACCCCCCCTAAAAAACACCCCTCTCTCAACCCACAGCATAGCTGACTCCTTCAACATACATTTCACAGAAACCATACTATTCCCTAACCAAAAAACACTTCCCTACATCAACTTTCCCCACTGCCAACCCAAATCCACCCCTCCCTGCTTTCTTCCTCTCCACAGTACCCACCTCCTACATAAGAAAACTCCTAACTAAACTTAAACCCACTAAACTTGCAGCCAACAACCTACCTGCTGAATACCTAAAAATAGCAGCTGATGTCCTAGCTTATCCAATCTCCATATTAATCAACTGCTCCATATCTGAATCCTATGTACCCACGCTACAGAAAATATCCCACATTATTCCCCTACATAAAGGTGGCCCCACCACAGACCTCTCCAACTACTGCCCCATTGCCATCCTCTCCCATCTCTCCAAGATACTCGAAAAATGCATCAACTCACAGGTCTCCAAATACCTCCTAAACAATAATCTCCTCTCCAATAACCAGCATGGTTTTAGTTCACACCACAGCACTACTACTACTGCTCTGCTCTCCTTCACAAACCCTATCCTTCAGCACAAAAATAATGGCCTCCTCTCCTCTGCTGTATTTCTGGATCTATGTAAGGCCTTTGACATTGTGTCACACTACCTACTGCTTTCTGTTCTCTCCAAACTTTCTTTCTCCACTCCAGCCACAAACTGGTTCCACAGCTACTTACACGGCCACCAGCAATGTCTGGGACAACAATATATATCCTCACCTCTCTGTGCCCTTCGGGGTTCCCCAAGGCTCCATCCTTGGCCCCCTTCTCTTCTCCCTTTTCACCAACAACCTGCACACTGCCACCAAACATGCCTCCCTCATACAGTATGCCGATGACTCCACCCTCATCTGCTCAACCCCAGCTCTAACAGAACTCCAACAGCTCACACAAGAATCTTTCTCTTCCATTGAAAGCTGGCTATCTAATGCTCAGCTCCTCCTCAGTCCAAACAAGACCAAACTCCTCATATTCCAACCCACCAAATCCACCACAAACACCCCCCACTTTAATATCTAAGCCAAGGATAATACCTCGATCTCACCAACAGCCCACACCAAACTACTTGGTGTACAGATAGACAACAATCTCAAATTTGACACCCACATATCACTAACAATAAAAAAGTTCATCAAAAACTGGGTGCCCTATACTGAAACCAACAATACCTTACCAAACCAGCTAGAATTTCTATTGCCAATTCCCAACTAATATCCACCCTACTCTATGCAGCACCCATCCTTACAACTCTTAGACAGTCAAACCTAAACAAACTTGAAGCCTGCTACAATAAAATCGCAAAATTTGCCACCTGTGCCACCTACCGCAGCCACCACTGTTTCTCCCTTAGAGATCTAGACTGGCTCGAGCTCCCTCAACTCCTACACCTAACTCAACTCACCTTTGCTCATAAACTTGTAAACCACCCTCTCAGAATCCCATCACTTTATACACTTCTCCAACCCTACCACTCTTCCAGACCCCTACGCTCCTGCAATAAAAATCTGCTCCAGGTCACCAAAGCTAAAAACTCAGCAGGGGAAGCACTGTTCTCCTGTGCCATATCCAAGCTCTGGAATAACCTTCCAACTGCCATAACTACCCTCTCTAGCCATCTTTTCAAGACTACTCTTAAATCACATCTAAATACTCGCTGGCTGTGTCCTTGCCTAAACCCCGACTAAATCCAGGATTTACTAATCATTTCCTGTTATTCTTCTTAACTGTAGCTGTTAGAGAAATTGTATTTCTAGGCATTTGCCTATTTTTATCTGTGATTGCAAGTGTGCTCTACTTAAACTTTAACAGATGTGCTTTTGTATTTAGTCTTGTCATCATCATCAGTGCTGTAAAATTACCTTGACTAGATTGTATACCATTTATCATGTCATTTTATTCTGTGGAGCTTTTCTCCCCGGGCCTTGACTGAAAAAGGACCTGTGTCCCGTCGGACTTTCCCGGTAAACAAATGTAAATAATTAAATAAATAAATAAAATAATTAAATAAACTAACTCAAAAATACGAACTGCTGAAAAACAAAAGATGGCAATAACGAGTAAAGCTGGCAGACTGGACGAAAATTCTGCAAAAGTACCAAAGCTTTATTCAAAGTAAGCGCTTTCGGTAGAGAGCAATCTCCCCACCTTCATCAGACAAATACATGTTATAAAACCGGCTTCTTATATATTCATGACAGGATTTGAAAATGTTGACCTGATTGGTTCGTTAATTAATTAATTAACAATTAACTATATTTGGAAGCTTTTTCAAAAATGCATCAAAAAGACAGTGTAACAATATAACAATATAACTAAATGCCAAGCAACCAGGCAATCCAATCCAAAGGCACGCAGAACAATTCATTTAAGGTTAAATCTGAGTTACTTTTTAAATTTCCTTTTTAAGCTTCTTTTTTAATTTTCTTTTTGTATGTATAAACATATATATATATTTACACCAAGAGAGTTCAGGAAGTGCATCTATATATAAATTGATGTACATATTTAAAATCTTCTAAATGTCTGGTATGTTTAAAATATTTAAAAACCTTTGAAAAAATACAATACAATACGATACATTTTACCCCCACAACAACCCCTTAAACTAGATATGTACTGAAAAGGTGCTATGAAAGAATGTATTGTGGATGTACATGTTATATGGTATATACCCATTCTTAGTTCTTAATATGTTGCATATGTTTTATGTATTGTGTATGTTCCATGTATTGCTTATATTCCTTGTGTTAAATATTACAAGTAAAATAATTATTTCGAACAAAGAAAGTATGACCTTACTTTTGCAAAAGTGCACTTTCGCAAATTCTGGTTCAGCGAACCGGCAATCTAGATAAAACAGAGCACTACAGTAGGGATAAGGGAATATACCTGTTTCACCACTGTAGTGTGATCTCAGAGTTAGTATATTTAATGTAGCGGGGGTGTGGGGGGCCCCCCTGCGAAACTGAGTTAAAATTTTTATTTTTTTATTTTAATTGCTGGTTCACTAAAGTGGAATTTGCAAAAGTACACTTTTGTTGAAGTGCACTTTCGCAAAAGTGAGGTTGTACTTTCTTTGTGCAAAATAATGGTATTTCAATCAAAGAAAGTACACCGATATATATATATATATATATATATATATATATATATATATATATATATATATATATATATATATATATATATATGGATCTACCTTACTAGATCGACACGTTAAAACAGCGAAAACGACTTCACCGACGCCAGAAGATCGACAAGGCAGAAGACCGACAGAGGAAGACACCGACGCTGAGAACACTGCGATGGGGAAAGGATGTGTAAGTATGCGGTAGTGACGGACGTTAGGGTGCGAGTAAGGTAAGTGTGCGATGTTGACGGTGTGTAGGGATAGGGGTGGGATAAGTGAGTTAGGGTTAGGGCGCAGGTTAGGTAAGGGTGCGAGTAAGGTAAGTGTGTGATGTTGGCGGTCTGTAGGGGTAGGGGTGGGATAAGTGAGTTAGGGTTAGGGCGCGGGTTAGGTGAGTGTGCGATAGTGACGGACCTTAGAGTAAGGGTTTGGGTTAGGGTTGTAGATAGTTGTGTATGTATGGGTTAGTGTTGGTTTGTAAGGATTTTGGTGTGCTTGTGTTGTGTGTGTGGGTTTTGGATAGGGGATTTGTTTTGTTTGTTGGTATGATGTGTCGAGTGTATGAGGTGTCGTGTTTGTGAACTGTCGATCTTCTGGCGTCGGTGAAGTCGTTTTCACTGTTTTAACGTGTCGATCTAGTAAGGTAGATCCATATATATATATATATATATATATATATATATATATATATATATACACACACACACACACACACACACACACACACACACACACACACACACACACACACACACACACACACGGGTCTATATTAGAAGACCGAATGCTTAAAATAGCAAATGCTCTTCTATCAAACTGAAAAACCCAAAACGTTAAAATGTTGAAGGCTTGGATCAGCGATTTTTTTTCCCAGGGAAAAATTGATGATCCAAAAAAAGAAAAAAAAATTTACAAACAAAATAAAGTGGGGGGCTTTGCCTCTCCCCACTATCCTGACTTAAATATACCAACTCTGAGATCGCACCACAGTGGAGAAAACAGCAAAGTCCCGAGAACGGCCCAGCAATTTTTTTTTCCCTGGGAAAAAAATCGCTGTTCCGTGGCTTCGACATTTTGCGGTTTCGAGTTTTAAAGTTCGATAGAAGAGCATTCGCTATTTTAAGCGTTCGCTCTTCTAATAGGAACCCATATTTAAATATATATATATATATATATATATATATATATATATATATATATATATATATATATGTATATATCCAGAGAGAGAGAGGGAGATGTAGATTTATATATATGTAAGCATAGCTATTCATCAATCTACACAAATGTCGACACATAAACCATAGACTTTAAAACTAGCAGAAGACCAAAAACATCAATTCACAAACCATCAAAAAAAACAGTAAACTGATGTTTTTGAAGGGAGCAAGCCTCTGTGCATGCCCTACACCTCCTGCTACTTACAAATATCGTGTCTAGGATTGGCAAAATCCCCAACCCCCACTGTACTGCAGTCTCAGAGTAGGAAAACTGGTATGGTTTGATAAGATGATTTTCGATCAGCTGAACTGTCTTTCTCACCCATCGACAAGAAGAAACTTCATAGCTATAGAAAGATGGATCTACTTCACACTGCCAAAATTTCATAATGCTGACTCCCGTATGGCCGACACCATATGATCGACATTTGAAATGCCGACAATGGAAGTAGACCGTAAAAAAGAAAGAAAAAAATTTCTTTACACTGCTAGCAGGGGGGGCTATGCCCCCTTGCACCCACGTAACTTTAATATACCAACTCCGAGATCGTACTACAGTGCAGGAATGGAAATCTTTCCATTCTACACTGTGCTGAGATGCCGGTTCTGAATTGCCGGCATTTCAAATGTCGATCATATGGTGTCGGCCATATGATTGTCGGCATTTTGAAATGTCGGCAATGTCAGGTCGACCCAGATAGATTGATATTTCATATATAAGACTCATTGCATTTTATTGAATCTGCTTTTGTTGACCATAAGGTTCCAACAGTGTATTCCTTCAATTGCAGCTCCATTGTTGCTTTTTGTTGCCAATGTGCACCTTTTTGAAGTCTAGCAGTTTATGTGGATGGGCATGTTTCTTTCTATGTTGTCAGCTTATTGTGTGGTATTTGTGATTTTTTTGAGGTTAACATAGAGAGAAGTAAGAGAATCTGTCATACCCCTCCATTATGCAGTCTTCGATTTGTTATATGTAAGTAGGACAAGTGTGGTGGAGCCTCCTCCCACATAGATGGAGTGAGTCCTGCAAAATGTTATTTTTAATGTTATTTTTTTTTTTTTATTTGTTTTATGGTGTCCAGTGGGCTTAATGAGTCTCATTGTAGTTAATGGTTTGGAAATCAATGAGTTTTCTGAAGTTAATCATATGTGTCTATATCTATATATCCAGTGGTGGATCCAGAATAGCTATGGATGGGGGAGCTACCGGTGTCTAAAAACAGATGTCAGTAGTTATGCAGTACTAGACAGTTTCACATCTTGGTACACTCATCCCTCATTTTCTTTTCATGTTCTGTATATTTAGAAATATACATATGAAGCTATGAGCGCCGAATTGAAGAAAGCGAATACATTTCATACAGACATTAAAGGCATAAGCAGAATTTATAACACTTGGTATTCACGCTAAACAAAAGTAATTTCTTATTTCACTTATCCCCTAACCCCCCACCCCAATCTACCCCTACCATCTGGATGACATCATCCTGTATTTCCAGATCTTGTCTTAGTCGTCAGCTTTTTCTTCAGTTCTTTGAGCATACTAACTGGCCAAAACTTCACTGAAATAAATTGATTAAGCTAGTGTTCTGGGTAGCCTGTAGGCCTCCAAAAGCTATGGGGCTCTAGATTCTCTAAGGTGCATTTTAAAGATTTTTTTTTAATCTTTTGATCCAATGAAGGCCTTAATAAAAATCTTGACTAAGGAAAGAAATAAGTTGTGTAGAAATTTTAAGGTTAAAATAATATTTCCCAATAAAATAAAAAGACAAATGTTTACAATACACAAGTCATATCTCAAAACAGTGTTTGCCTTCCTAACCTCCCCAAAATAGTCACCTTCTATGAACCACTTTTGTGTTAGATCAGGATGAAAGTGAAAGAACAAATGGCTGCACTCATACATTTTACACTGTTGCTGTTATTCATATAAATAGCATGCTTACTAATTCCTAGCAACAAAGGATCACCATCTGTATACGTCTAAGTTTCTCCTACATGGTACATGGCCTCTAGATAAGCTATAGTAACTTTCTGTGCAAGCCTCTGAATTCTGACAGTGAGAAAAATTAAGGAAAAAAATGGTCACACTGTCTCTAGCCCTCACATAACTTGTAACACACCCTTTTGTGTACAAACCTGGGCGTGGCTAGTTTTAGACTGAGACCTAGTGAAGAGGTTGAGTCTCTCCTTCTAGGTCTGTCTCAAAATCCACATAGACATCTGGGGGTGTGGGTGTTGCCAAACCCCAAAAAACGCAGAGTCTAAATGCTCTATGATGTATTTTTGTTTTATTTTTGAAAGACAATTCGCTCACTCTCTTTCTTATCAATCCAATCTGACTCCGAGTGACCCTATAGACAACCACCACTATCTGCAGAATATACAAGTCAAAGGGGGAACCAGAAGTATGTTGGCAGATCTTTCTTTCATATTACACATCCATACACTCACATCAATGGGTAATTTATAGTCCCCAAAACATGTTATTGCATGTTTCTGAAGTATTGTAGAAAGCACAACATCCAGAGAAAATTCACACGAGAACATTGAGGACATGCAGACTCTACACAGAAGACATCCCAGGTGAGAACCAAACTGGAGAACCTCTTGCTATGAAGTGATAACATTACCCATTGTACCAATGTGCCATTCTGAAAGATACTTAATGTTAATGTTAATTATTTGTACTGTCATCCAGAAGAGTTGTGTGTGTGCCCACAACACACACACACACACACACACACACACACACACACACACACACACACACACACACACACACACACACACACACACAACTAGTTACTCACACTACATGCTTATTTATAAGCAAATTGGAGGATCACTAATTTACTTATGGCATATCTTTAGGGAGCTGGTAGAAACCAGAGCACTGTAATGAAACACATACAATGACAGGAAGGATATGTAGACTTCACACAGAAGGGGCCACCAACAGAAACTCAGAGAATCAAGCAATGTGACATGACAACATTAATTACTACACTACTGTGAGAATGCTTGGTTACTTTGACATAAATCCTACCAAAAAAATAATTTTATTTATTTTATTTTATTTTACATTTGTTTACCGGGAATGTCCAACTAGGCTAAAAGCCAATTTTCAGCAGAGGTCCAAGGGGAAAAGCTCCATTACATAAAGACAATTTACAGTGAAAAAAGTAATAAAGTAACATTGGTTGAAATAAATCTAAGGTTACAATTAGAGAAGTATACAACATAGCATAGCAGAAAAAAATACATTGGAGATGAGGGCAAATACAACGTATAAGGAATTCTGTTAAATATACATAAAAAATATAGAACAATATAGAAGGAAAAAAAACATAATTAATTCCATTGCAGATAGCAGTGAAACAAGTCTAAGAGACTAATGAATGTAGAGGATTTAAGAGGGAGAGAGAAAGAATAGAAAGGTAGTGTGAAAGAAAAAAATGGTTACATTAATATATTTTTGCTTCACAGAAATAGTAGCATACCTCTCAACTGTCCAGATTTTCACATAATGTCCAGATTTGTGGCTCATATTTTTGGCCTGTTCCTCGTAAAATGTGTGGCTTTCTGGCAAATCAGTGGTATGATCTAAGGATTAAAGTCACTAAGTAACATACATTTGAGTTTCAGACTTCACATAATTCAGAAAATGTATGTTAAAAGAAGTCATGTTACTCTAGCAACTTTCTAAGTTTAAAGGGACAAAAATTAAAAGAAAGTCCCTGTTTTTGGGCCTTTGTCCCCCCTTTTTGTTGGGCTTTGTCCAGATTACTTGCACAAAGAGGTTGAGAGGTATAAACAGTAGTCATAGCTTGTATTCCAGCATACTTAACCCAAACAGTAGAGCCAACCATTTCATCCTCAGACAGTCCCCCGTACCCATTGACTACCCACAGTAACTGATTTGACCCTGTTAAAATAAAAAAAAAAATCGTGGTTACATTAACGTATTTTTGATTCACATGAGTGGTAGTCCCAGCTTGATTAACCAAAATACACAAATAGTCCTGAAAAGCCAAAACTGCTACAATCAGCACACAGCCCCATATACCATAGGAGAAGTTGTGGATGATAAAAAAGTTGAAGGATTTATCTAGGGGGTGGGGGGCAAGGGTCAAGTGGGAGAAGTTGACCTTTCAATAGAACCTGATTTGAAGGAATATTTCAAAGCTACACATTTAAGGCTCATATACATAACACAAGCAGAAAAATATAATTCAAAGTGGAAATGGATGGTGATGAAGTTGGGAGAACTTCAACCAATAAGGAGAGCCTGGGAATTTGGATGCATATCCTGAACAGACATACAGAATATTATATGCATAAAGTAACACAAAGTATTCTGACAACTAAGCCAACATGAGAATGGAGAAACAAGATTATGCCGATAGGGATTGCTGCAATTCACGGTACAGAGAATAGGCAAGATGGGGCTGGAATTTACTGGAACAAAAGTGGCAAATTAACCAAGGTATTGGGAGCAAATAACTAGAGAGGTTAAGGTAATACAATGGGAAGATGCCAAGAAGATGGTTGGACTGCAGACTAGATACTGCCTTTACTTTCAGGGATTGATATCAGAATGTAGGCAAAGAGAAAGGGATGGGGAATCTTAAGTAAAAGACCTACTCTGGTAGAGTTTTTATCTGACTTTAGAATAGAAACTGCTGTTAAAAAATGCATAATTAGTACAGCATATGAAATATTTCATGATAACCACAGGAATCAATGACAGAAGCTTAGAAAACATTGGGAAGAGAGATTGAATTCACAAGAAAACAATGGGAGGACATATGTAAGGCTCACAAATATGCAACAAAGTCTAGAAGATTTAGGAATTTTGTTTGGAAGTGATTGCTTAGGCATTGTTATACTCCAAGCAGACTCTGAATAATTTTTCCTCAGGTTGATGGCAAATATTTGAGGTGTGATGGGGAAGAAAGAGGTTATTGGGACCATATGTTTTGTGAGTGTAATGAGTTGGCAGATTTTAAAAACTCCATATAGAGTACTCTGTCAGAAATATTGGTTGAGCAAATGGGTGTAACAATGGAAAATGTTTTTCAGGATCTGAATTGCTTTAGATATAGTAAGGTCTTGTTAAGTTTAATTCTGGTGGCAGTCAAAAAAGCAATTACTAGAAAATGGAAATCAAAGTCTAAACAAACTATATTGGAAGTATTGACTATTGTAACAGAGATAAAATAAATGGAAGTGTGACCTTTAGAAAAGGATAGGAGCAAATGACGTAGAAAAAAGATTAAATTGCGGGAACATTATAAACAGAATAATGTTATGGGGAGGAGTGAGGTTTAAGGGAAGGCAGGAATTTATCAATGTATATAATGTTGGATTGATGGTAATAATACAAAAGAATGCATATAATGTATAATGTTTTCAGCTGGGAATATGCTAATATGCTTCGTCTTCTTTTATATAAATGTATGCTTACCTGTGTCTTAAGGGATATTTCAATAAAGATTCTAAAAAAAAAAAAAACAGTCTCCATCACCATTTATAGCCAATAATATCTGGTTTAACCTTGCCAGGATAAAAAACAATGTAGTTATGTAATGTATTTTTACTTCCCAGAAGTTGTAGACTCAGCTTGTATTCCGGTTTATTTCACCAATATACACATTAGTCTTACAAATACAGCAGCAAGCAAAGCCAATTATTTCATTCACAGACAGCGCCTGTACCCACCGCCTGACCAATAGTATCTGCTCTGACCTGCAGAGGATAAAAATAAATACATAAATATTATCACATTATGTATTTTTGTTTCACAGAAGCAAGAGTCACAGCTTGTATTCTGTCTTACTTTGCCCAAATGGACATTAGTCTTGCAAAGTTAGAATTACAAAAGTAAACAGCTAAACCAATCATTTTATCCACATATAGCCCCTATATATCTAGAAACTACCCATACTTCTGGTTTAACCCTGCCAAGATGAAAAAAAAAACTAAATGGTTGCTTTAATGTTCTTTTGCTTCACAGAAACAGTAGCAACAGCTATAATTGCTTCACCAAAATACACATTAGGCTTGCAAAGCCAGAACTGCACTTTTATCAAAAGAGTCCTCATACCCATTGCCTACTCACACTATCTGGAATGATTTGATCTGAATAAAATGTTTGTGATTACATTAATGTATTTTTTGTTTCACAGAAACAGTATGAGATGTATTTCCAGCATGTCTCATCCCAGTACACATTAGTCCTTCAAAGCCAGAATTACAACAGCAAATATGAGGGCCAATCATTTCATCCATAGACATCCCCCGTACACATTATCCTCCCACATAGCTATAAACAGTCCCTGATTTTCTGAACATCCCTGAGTTTGTTTGATATGTTGTTCCATCTCTCATAACATTTTCAGTATTCTCTAGGAACATGGAGGATTACCAGCCAGTCAGTAATGCAAGGCTTTAGAGTTTTATACTTTTTACCTGCTGTTCTATAAACTTTCTAAGTAAACTAAACTAAATTTTAAAAATGTCCTTGAGTTTGGAACTTGGTCATCACAGTTTATAGGTGTACAGTAGGCTATACACCCGTAATGACCCCA